>NC_059273.1:16473089-16488089 GCF_017591435.1 Portunus trituberculatus
GAAAAAAAAGGATTAGAAAGATTAATGGAGTTAGAGAGTGAGAATAAAACTTACTCTGACCCCTAGTAAACACACACACACGCACACACAAGCACGCACACACACACACACACACACACACACACACACACACACACACACACACACACACACACACACACACACACACGGAACGCCTCACTAGTATCACAGAGAGAGAATCGGCATCATATTTTTTAGCAGGGCGCGGCAGTCCCCAGATTACAGCGGCGAGTGTCCCGTAAATCACAGACTAATTGCCACACACATATTCCATGAAATTAATCGTTAATTGCTGTCCAGATCCACCTGCACTGCCTTGTATATCATTAATAATTGCCTTACCTGCAAAACACATCATTATATTCATTATCATTATTTGTTCGTCGATTGGGACGTTAATATTCGTGAAAAGCTTCAAATCATCACCCTTATGGAGAAATGTTCGTTGTGGTCTTCAGTCCATCATCCCCTTCCCTCTCTCTCACTATGTTTCACGCAACGAGCCAAGTTCAAAGTCTACTATAACAGTAATTACTTAAAAGCTCGTCATTACCGCCAAATAACCCATTCAGATTCCATCACGCAAATTACATACATAACAATAACCTATTTATCCTCTTGTGCACCATTTACTATTGACAATAAGCCATTACTTACTGCTTCATATCTATCACTTTACATTATCCGCCGCGGACTCTTTCACGGCAACAGCGTATTGTATTAACAGCCCAATCAATAATTCCTGCTCGTCCACATTTCCCTCCGACGTGTATGTTGTTGATTTTCGTAGGATTCCTTGTCCATTACTAATATTAATATACCAAGACTCAATGATAGCTTCCTAGGCAGCTCAATCATTCTCGTAGTTGATTACCTTATGTAAACGGTATTTCCTTCGCTATCTCTGCCTTTCTTTTTTTTATTTATTTCTTTCACTTTCCCCTTATTTAACCCTTTCAGTACTGGGAGGGATTTTAACCATGAGTTTTGGGTATCATTACACGATCTTATTGACATTAGGAAGGATCTATGGAGGTGAGAAGATTAATAACCTGTCTTCACTATTTCAATCCCCCACATAAGTTTCTGAAGCTGTATAAAATCACCATATAGTAAGCAGAATGAAAATGAAAACGTGTCATGGTACTGAGGAGATCAAGATGCATAGAAAAGCAGTTCATTATAATCCCTGACTAACTGTTTCATCTTACTTGTCCCTGCTTGTGGTGTAATGTTGATTTCCTGATCGTAATTCCCTGATAATTCCTAACCCACTATTAACAAGCCATGATTAATTTCAAACATGCCTTGCCGTTGACTGACAGTTTCCTGAGCATCCAAATCAGTTACCGGTCAGACCTTTGAGAGTTAATCGTCCTCCGCTATTTTGTCCTTCCTTGCTTCATTGATTCCTTCTAATTCCTTCTCCTCTTCTTCTTTCTCCTTCTCTTTCTCATTCGTAGTTCTTGGTTAGTGATTTCCGCTTTCATATTTCACTTTTTGTTCAGTGTTTACGTATTCACAAGTCTTTCTTTCATCGCTTCTTACTTCTTTTTCTCATCTTTTATTTTCTTATTTCTCCTTCTCCTCCTTTTCTTCTTCTTCTTCGTCCTCCTCTTCCTCTTCCTCCTCCCTCCTCCTCTTCATCCTCATCCTCATCCTCCTCCTCCTCCTCCTCCTCCTCCTCCTACTACTACTACTACTACTACTACTCCTACTACTACTGTTACTACTACTACTACTACTACTACTACTACTACTACTACTACTACTGTTACTACTATTACTACTACTACTGTTACTACTACTACTACTACTACTACTACTACTACTACTACTACTACTACTACTACTACTACTACTACTACTACTACTACTGATACAATTGTTACTCTTCCTCCTCCTACTACTGTTATTACTTCTCTTCATCATTCTCTTCCTCCTAAAGCCAGCAAGAGTACTTTTTTAATTCTTTCTCTCCTTGATCTTGTTATCTTTTTCAGCTTTATCAATCTACCTACTTTTTTCTTTTATTTATTCTTTTTCCTCCTCCTCCTCCTCTTTCTCCCTCAGCTTCTGCTCCAGGTGCTTCTCTCTCTCTTTCTTAATTTCTATAAAGCTTTATATTTACTTTCTATTCTTCGTTATCGTATTTTTTCCTCCATCATCCTGCCTCTTTCACTCTTCCCTCCTTTCCTCCTCCTCCTCCTCCTCCTCCTCTTCATCCTCATCCTCCTCTTCCCCATCCTCCTCCTTCTCCTTCCCGCTTTCCATTCCTTGTTCTCGAATAAACTAAGATTTACTTCCTTTCTAATCCGCAATGGGTCATCTTAAAAGCTCAGAATTAATTGCTGCGTAAATCTTAAGTTATTCGCAGGTAAAATTCATTGCTAATGCTGATGTAAATGCGACACAATCACCCTAAGAACGAACACCTGTGTCTCATGAACGAACACCTGCAGGGGATGAGCACAGGTGGGAAAGGCAGGGCAGGTAGAAAGGGGCGGTGGAGCAGGGAGTGATACAAGAGTCAAGTTCTCGTCAGGTTACTACAAGGCCGTCGTGTTGAAGTGCCCCGTGCAATATCACCTCTCGCGTTACTCAAAGAAAAGGAAGAATATAGTTTAGTTCCCCCCATGTTAGTTGACGTTCAGTTTTGCCATTCTCCGTTTTCCGCGACGCGTTGTTGTTAATAAAAGTATGAAGTGAAATATGGAGTGTTGTGCTTTCTCTCTCTCTCTCTCTCTCTCTCTCTCTCTCTCTCTCTCTCTCTCTCTCTCTCTCTCTTTCACCACCTGCTTCATAATGCAATCAGCTTCAGGTGCTTTGCTTTGACTCAATTATACACGTGGCTTCAGCATAAAACACCCGCGCAATGGTCTCTTATACATTGTTGCAACACATCAGGCGGGAGGCGCTGCTGGTGCAAACGATACTGAGTGTTGATGTTGAGCGCCGCGTCAGTGTCAGCGTGTCTCCTGCCGCCACTTATCCCTGACGATGAAGGTGAAGTGTTTGAAATGAAGGCGGAGGAATGCGAGTTTCAATGTTTTTTTCTGGTAACATCAGTGCATCGTTCATGAGTGTCGTGTCTCATTAGTGATGGCGCGGGGCGAAAAGACTGATTGAGAGTTAAGGTGCAGCAACACAGTAAGTAATTCAAGGATCAGTGTGGCTGTCTTATGTGGGTTTCTTTGGGATGGAGGAGCGTGAATGGAAGGGTGAGAGTGTGTTTTAATGAAGGAAAGGTTAAAGCAGGTAACGCAACCCTGAGTATTATTGTTCTTTCTTTTACACATGATGGCTTTGTATTCCTGATGACTTTCAACTTCTTGGCAATGAAGGAGAGGGTAAAGACGAGATGACGCACACTTGAAAACTTATGTTCTTCCTTTGATACAGGAAGCTTGCTATTCTTGAGGTCCAGCTTCTTGTAAAAGTAATGCTTAGTGGTGGTCAGAGAGCTGAACACGAGCCGAGCCCAGCTGAGACGTGGCCGAGAGAGGCTGGACTCAAGGACTCGCAACCCATGCATGTCCTTACGTGTGGCAGCAAAGGAACACAGGGCAATGACACCTGATAAAATGGAGCACCAAAACGCCGCTTATACAGAAAGAGAGAGAGAGTGTGGGAGGAGGGCGTCAGGAACCGTCTTGAAGATTGTTGAGCGGCAGTGAGAGGCGGTAAGAAGCTGTGCTGCGGATGGCCACCGAGGGACTGAGACTTAATTACCTTTGCTTAGAAAAGAAAAACATCTTAAGACACCTGAAGCTCCTTGGCATTACTGAATTCCACGCCACCTTTTGCCTACTCCCACTAAGATAGCACAGTCTGGCGGCATAGTGTTGTCGTCCCACTGTGGTCGAGATTCAGGCTGGAAAGAGTGAAGTAATGCAGATTAATGTTCATCAGTTTCCTCGCATGACCCGTCTCACCTGCCTCCAGTCACGTTTTCGTCCTACCAGCAGGGCAGGTGTTGCACTTCCTTCGTAGCTCCTTAAGACCCATTTCAAACATTCTGACATGAATACAACGAGAAAAATTATTCCTTTAGCCTTGTAATGCTACGAGGTGGCGTGAAAGGCCCCTCCGACCGTCTTGTGAGGTACTGGCGGCGCCTCGCACTAGAAGGGAAGGTAAACACTCGCGTCCATCACTGCCAAGGTGCTGCTAGCGAGAAAAATACCGCCCAGCCGGAAGTGTTGCAGCCCTAATGCTGCCGCCAAACAAACCTGTCTTCCCGCACGAGGCGAAAATTTCAAACCTGAAAGCGCACGAGCATGATCAAGAGAATTAAACATTGACGGCACTCATAACACACACATACACACACACACACACACACACACACACACACACACACACACACACACACACACACACACACACACACACACACACACACACACACACACACACACACACACACACACACACACACACACACACACACACACACACACACACACACACACACACACACACACACACACACACACACACACACACACACACACACACACACACACATATGCTCACATACACATACGCCTACACACACACACACACACACACACACACACACACACACACACACACACACACACACACACACACACACACACACACACACACACAGAATGATAATCGTGGGAAAAGCCTCTCTCGCCGCACACATTCAACAAAGCACCATAAACAAGCGACAGAAAATGGAAGCGAGGAATGAAATGAAGAGCAGAAGACAGTGGGCGGAGGTTATGAGCGTGCGAGAGTAAAGAGACCGAGTCAACAGGGAATGGCTTTCAGGAGTTTCCACCGGCATATGCAGAGCCTGAAGGAGATAATACAACACAGAAGTCACGGAGGGGACAGGATGGGAGAAAAGAGACAGACAGAGACACACAGAGGAACAGAAAGACAGAGAAGAATCCTGGCCACCCCCTTTACCGTGCAGGACCCGCTGGAGGCAGGAAAGGGAGATACAGAGACGCACATGAAGACAAATATAATATCTCCACGCACTATCCCTTTCTGGCGCCGGTTAATAAAGGTTTACTGTTTCACGTCATTCGCTGAACCCTCCGCGGAACGAAAGACTAGAATCCCTACAGGTGAAAGGGGACTGCTGGCCGTGAGGGAAAGGACGGAATGAGACAGAGCGAGACAGAGGAAGACAAGGAAATGACAGCGACGTGAGAAGCGGAACGTTCACTGCATTACCTAATAAGGATGCATGTTCCATCTGGCTCCTCCGAGACTCTGCGGCGCTGCTTGGAGAGTGATATATCTTGCCAGACGAAGAG
Source organism: Portunus trituberculatus (assembly GCF_017591435.1). Lineage (NCBI taxonomy): Eukaryota > Metazoa > Arthropoda > Malacostraca > Decapoda > Portunidae > Portunus > Portunus trituberculatus. The sequence goes on from NC_059273.1 coordinate 16,478,414, forward strand.
CAAGGGAAAAAAATACAGTAATCTGATATAATTGTATCTTCCTCCCGAATACAAACCGCGCATTGTGAGGAGCTGCAAGAAGGGGCGGAAATGTAGGAATGGGCAGAAGTGAATTGGGGTAGTAGAGGTTTCTGCTTCTGAGAAATGGGATGTTGTACTAATCTGGACGTGGCAAGGTTCCATGTGCGGGCTGTGTGACCTTTTGTATGAGAGAGAGAGAGAGAGAGAGAGAGAGAGAGAGAGAGAGAGAGAGAGAGAGAGAGAGAGAGAGAGAGAGAGAGAGAGAGAGAGAGAGAGAGAGAGAGAGAATAATAGAGTGAGTGAGTGCGTGAGCTTGGTAATAATAAAAAAAAGATCAAAGCATCAGAGTTCTCCCAGCACCAACATGAAATAAGATACAGACACACACGGCCCCAAATATTCACCAGGTATTATAGGTCCCAAAACAAGCAAGCAGGCAGACACACGCAGGTAAAGACGACCGCTCCTTATACTTCACCTGTGGCCTCATAAACGCACACACTGACATAAGTGGCTACACCAATACACAGTCACACTTCACCACCACCACTACCAATGTATCAAATTTGCATGACGGGACTGCCCGCGTACTGCAAAGCTTCATGAAACGTCAAAAGTGTCTTAACTACAAAGCAATTCACATGTATCAAAGCTGCATGACAAAGATGTATCACCATGTATCTAAACTGCATAGCGAAAAATGAGTCTGTGTCCGAATTCCATGATAGAATGTTAAGCGTTGTCAAAACTGCAGGATGAAACCAAAAAAAATACCGGTTTATCAAAATTGCATGACACAACTGAAAGCACGTCACTGTATCATGTTATTTTGACCCGGGCTGCACGTGGGCGGCGCGGGAGGGGGAGAGGGAAAAAAGAATTATGAAAATGAGGGGAAGGAATGCATGTACTATGGCGGTGGTGGTGGTGGTGGTGGTGGTGGTGGTGGTGGTGGTGGTGGTGGTGTTGATTGTGGTGGTGGTAGTGGTGGTTTCACTGGTGAGTTGCATTTAGTAGTAGTAGTAGTAGTAGTAGTAGTAGTAGTAGTAGTAGTAGTAGTAGTAAGTGGTGGTGGTGGTGGTGGTGGTGGTGGTGGTGGTGGTGGTGGTGGTGGTGGTGGTGGTGGTGGTGGTGGTGGTGGTAGTGGTAATAGTAGTAGTAGTAGTAGTAGTAGTAGTAGTAGTAGTAGTAGTAGTAGTAGTAGTAGTAGTAGTAGTAGTAGTAATAGTAGTATGTCCTGGTACCGCTGGCACCATCAATATGTTCTGGTGTGGTTGAAGAGAAACACTGGGGCCTTTCCCTGTGTTTATTGTAAGATACAAAGCGTATTGAAGCTTGGTAGACTTGGTAGCGAGTAGCCGTGGAGGTTTGAGAAGTAGCCGGTGGCCAGAGCGAGACTTGTAGTCGGTAGCGGCTAGATGAAGCTTGGTAGCAAGCGTAATGATGTAGAAATTACAGTCTAGACACTGGAGTGTGACTGTAGACAGTAGACTGTAGACTGTAGAACTAGACTGGCTGTGCATGACAGGAGAACCAGTCAAAGAGAGAAGGCAAACGGATTGCCGGGCAGAACGTGAGTCTGTCCCCGAAACTGTGTTGGGAACGACTGAGATGCGGCGCGTGGCGCCTCGTGGGGTGGACGAGTAACACTACCCACGGTCGCAGTACATCATACACAGAACAATACATTACTCCGCGTATCAAAGTAGTCTGTCTATCATAAGTAGTAGTAGTAGTAGTAGTAGTAGTAGTAGTAGTAGTAGTAGTAGTAGTAGTAGTAGTAGTAGTAGTAGTAGTAGTAGTAGTAGTAGCAGTAGTAGTAGTAGTAGTAGTAGTAGTAGTAGTAGTAGTAGTAGTAGTAGTAGTAGTAGTAGTAGCAGTAGTAGTAGTAGTAGCAGTAGTAGTAGTAGCAATAATAGTAGTAGTAATAAAATTAGTAGCAATAATAGTTGTATTAGTACTAGCTGGTGATTATGCTATTCATAATATTGTTTTCAGTAGTCGTTGACGTTGTCGTTGTTGTTGTTGGAATTGTCATCGTTGTTTTTATTTTTGTCGAGAACGAAATCCAATTAAATTTGGTAGGAAAGGTGAGCTTTTGGACGATAGGGAGAATTGATTAGATTTGGAGATGGATTCAAATACATATGATATGCGGAATTGAGATTTATTTCGGTCTGCCTCACATTTCCCGGTGGTAAAACTCTACGGATTGACATTGCCGTATTCCATTTACTTTGTACCGCGAAAGTCCACAGAAAACAGTACATACCATTACACACTTATTCTATTAAACCTGAGAGTCTTTTAGTTACATTACCATCATCATCATTACTGCCAATACATAATCGCAATCATAATTACCAACAAATACTCTTAAGAAAACACGTAATCCAGTAGGAGAGAGATGGAAAGAACACACTTAGATATATATAACCGATACTCCCTGTGTTAAGTAGCTTCAGGAAATTACTTAGCGATATTTATCTACGAGGGTCGAGGAGTGAAGGGCAGAGGGGAAGGGTCAGGAAGGGCTATGCAAGTGAAGTGTTCAAGGCAAACAAGCAGTAATGGATTATTGATAGCGGCATAACAGGCGTGTGGAAGTGTTGGGAGCATTTTCTGATGTGGCAAACGACCCAGACACTTAAACACGAAGTCACGCATGTTGCAAGATTTCAGCACAATAGATTGGAAATAGCTGAAATGTTGCAATGGCAGGCAGGTAGGCAGATGAATGGCTAGATAGACAGGCAGGAGCGGGCAAGTAGGCAGGTAGACAGACGAGAGAGAGAGAGAGAGGGAAGCGAGTATGCATTCAGAAGTTTTCACTCCATATCTTTTATACAACAGCAGTCTATGGCTCATAGCTTTCACTTCAAAAAAATATATAAATAAAAAACAAAGTTAGGGGAGAAGAAAAAAACGTCGGAGGAAACAAAATTAAGCGAGTTACAGATATTTTCTTTCATCTTTTTTTCATGTTATTGTACTTTTGCAACAAAAACGTGGCTGTTTACTGAAGATAAAAAGCAAAATAAAAACAGGGAGGGAGAGGAAAAAGGACTGCAATCGACACAGCAAGTTTTGTCTGGCGGAGAGAGTCAGGGGCGAATCATTTGGTAAGCATCACGTGCGTTCAACTCAGACTTCAAAGTACCAAGCCGAAAAAAACTGTGACTCATCGCACGGCAAGCAAGTCTAACCATAAGCGAGAGAGGCGAGAGTCTGAGAGAAGCGTTAAAGGACATTAATCTTATTTCGTTAATTGCACCAGGGAATGTGGAGGATTGTGTGGCTAGGGACGAGCCTGGCTGGGTGCCGAGAGGGCGCGCGACTCCCTGAAATGTTTCCTCAACTCTTGCAGGAATTATGGCCAAAAATATAACGCAGGATACATAAACTCCTCCACCAGCACAGCAAGACACGGGCGCGGCCAGCGGAACTCGTCGCCGCTAGAAAGAAAGGCAGGAAAGAAACTCAACACAACAACCTCAGCAGTGGTATGTCGACGCCTCGCTCCTCGGAGGCAAGGGAAGGGAAAATGTTCAAATGTTGCCTCAGAGTCACATCACACACGGCCATCAGAGTCAGTAATCATTCCTTACACTGCGTTTCCAGGTTCGTGGCAAGCAAAGGTGAGGTAAATGCTTAAATAATGCAAAAGAAGAGACAGCATCAACCTCCTCAGAATTTCATCTGAACGAACCCACAACAGCATCGACGTCAGGAGGCAAGCCAAGGTGGGACAAAGACCTGTATAATAGCAGAGCAAAGACAGCCTCACTCCACACAATTGTCAGACACTATCCGAGGCATACCCCAAAGGAATGCCAATATAAAGTGTTGCAAGTTTTAGATAATACCAAAGAAAAGACTGCATATACGCGCACACACACACACGCGCACACTGGCACTCTCCACAAGGTAGGCAGTGGTGCGGGGCTCTAAACCTTGCAGCTTGTCACGGAACAATGACCACGCCATCAGATCACCCATGCATGAGTTACCTGCTCTTCCCTCGCCCTTCAAGTAATGAAACCCATCCCGCACAGGACCCCAAAGCTTCAGGTGGGGACAAAGTGGCGGAAAGCATAACACTCGCATATGCAACAACAAACAAACATCGCTTCGAACACCAAAATACCTAGAATCCACCACAATCCAGATCGCCAGCCTTGCTTTTCTATCTTGCCTTGAAGCAGAAACACAGAAACACGTCTTTGTGGAGGGGGGGAAGGTGAAGAACGCAGCCCGTGGATCATTTATGCAGCAAATGGTGCAGAAATGACGGAGAAATGACAAATACATCCGCTGCAGGAAAAGATACAAGGGACGAGGAGCTCTGGCGACACCTGGCTGACTGTAACTAAAATTTAGCTTGCATTCTCGAGTTGCACGCGGTCTTAAAGGTGCGTGATGAGCGGTGGGCATTAAGCAAATCACGAACCCTTGATTCCAGAGCTCTCGGGACGGCGGGTGAAGAAGGCTGGAGTGGAGGTTACGTGCACGAGCGAAAAACTGATAAAAACGACGTGATTTTCTGAATGCTGCATCAGGAAAGGAGGAAAAGAAGGAAGAGTAAGAGGAGAAGGTGGAGGAGGAAAAAGAGGAGCAAGAGGAGGTGGAAAGATTGCAAGAGGAAGAGAAGTTCGAAGGACAAAAAAGAGGGACGACAAGGACGAGGAAAGCAAAACTAACAGAAACAGAAAAAAAAAATAAACAGAAACACCAAGAGAGACTGAAGGAGGAAGAGGAGGAGGAAGAGAAAGAGGAGGAGGAGGAGGAGGAGGAGAAAATAGAAGAGATAGAAGAGGAAAAAATGAGGACAACAAGGACGACGAAAGCAAAATTAAGACTAACGGAGAGCATGGAGGAGGAATAGAAACTGGTAGAGGAGAGGAGGAGGAGGAGGAGGAGGAGGAGGAGGAGGAGGAAAAAAGAAGAGGAGGAGGAGGAGGAGGAGGAGAAGAGGGAGGAGGAGGAGCAGGAGGAGGAGCAGGAGGACGAAGAGGAGGAGGAGGAGGAGGAGGAGGAGGAGGAGGAGGAGGAGGAAGCAATATAGTAAATGCGTAGGTAGTCAACAAGGGAATTCGCTGCTGGTGCTGCTGCTCCTGTTGTTGTTGTTGTTGTTGTTGTTGTTGTTGTTGTTATTGTTGAATGTGCTGTGGTATGAAAGAGTGAGCAGAAGGGAAGGGGAAAAGTGGAGGGGAAAAAGAGGGGAAAAGCCTGATTGAATGGGAACTTGAGTGAAAGATAAAGGTGAAGCTGCTCTCTCTCTCTCTCTCTCTCTCTCTCTCTCTCTCTCTCTCTCTCTCTCTCTCTCTCTCTCTCTCTCTCTCTCTGACCTTTTTCTCACGCTATTTTTTTCATTTACCTATTCATTTTTTTCTTTAACACGTTCATATTTTTTTTCAACTTCAATTATGATCCACTATTTTTTTACATTATTTCGTTTTTTATCTTTCCTCTTCTTTTTTATTCGGTATTTCTACGTTTTTTCCACTTTTCTCTCTTTCCGTCTGGTTTCATTTTTCTTTTTGCTTTCGTATTTCTTGTTCCTGGTTTTTATTTACTCATCTCTCTCTCTCTCTCTCTCTCTCTCTCTCTCTCTCTCTCTCTCTCTCTCTCTCTCTCTCTCTCTCTCTCTCTCTCTCTCTCTCTCTCTCTCTCTCTCTCTCTCTTCCCTCCGGCGATGTTTTCTCCTCTTGATTCCACTGTATTCACTCTCCTCTCTTTCCTCTTTCCCTTCCTTCATTTTCCTATCTCCTCTCCTTCCTTCTTCCATCTCTTCGCTCTTTCACTCCCTCCTTATCCTCCCTTCATTATCTTTCACTATTCACTGATCACATTTATCTTCTCTCCTTCCAATGCATCATTTCACTATTTTTCCTTTCTCTTTATCTCTCTCTAATCATCATCATCATCACCATCATCATCATCGTTATTATCATCAGCCATTCATCGTCACCAGTCTCTAAAACCTCATCACTCGCCAGGGAAGAGAGTGAGTAAATGACAATGAGTAATAGGATGAGTAGCGCGAAATCGAGGCACACAAAGAAGCAGAGACAAATTTGCAGTTGATCTTGTGTAGGGAATAGAAGGATAGGAGATGTTTAAAAAAAATAGATGGTTAGGTAGAGGGGTATACAGACAGATAGACAGATGGCTAGATAGATAGATAGATAGATAGATAAATAGATAAATAAACAGATAGATAGACAGATAGACAGAGAGAGATATAGATAGATAGACAGGTAGATAGACGGACAGAGACAAACAGACAGGAAGAAATTGACTGACAGACACTTAGATAGATAGATACAGATTGATAGATAAATAGATATATAGATAGATAGATAGATTTATAAATAGACAGAGAGACAGATAGACAGATAGAGATAAAAAATAGATAGATGGGAAGATAGATAAAGATTGCTTGACAGAGTTTCTTTATGCAAGAAAGAAAACCAGCCAAGGGCAACGAAAGATTAAAAACAAGAAGGCCCACTTGAAATGCCAGTTCCCTTAAAGAATAATATAGAATTTGCCAAAAGTCAGGGACAAATGTCTTGAAACTTCCCTCTTAAACGATGCCAAGTCGTAGGAAGATACAGAATAGGAAAATACAGAAGCAGGCAGGGAGTTTCAGAGTTTACCAGAGGAAGGTATGAATGACTGAGACAACTGGATAACTCTTGCATTACAGAGTTGGACAGAATAAGGATGAGAGGAAGAAGAAAGCCTTGTGTAGCGAGGCCGCAGGAGATAGATAGACTGATTGATTGATAGATAAATAGATAGAAAGACTGACTATTAGATTGCCTGATAAAGAAAAAAGAAAACGTGAAAAATAAAGCAAGAAAAAGCGAAGAGCAGAGTTTGAAAAAATAATGCGTGACGATAACAATATTTCTTCCAGTGTATATCATTTGTCCACTTGAATATTCAGCACAAGTGGAAGTAGACTAGGTGGAATTCTGCGCTTCCCAACCACACATAATCCACCTGTCAAAAATGTACCCGACGGAGAATGAAAAAAAAATAAACACACACACACACACAGCTAAAAATAATAATAAAACACAAACAAACACGCAAACAGCTCAAACTCTTCACGTATCGCAGAGAAAACAACCTGAATGATTAAACTCTCATTCATTACCAACAAATGTGTTTGGGAATGAAGAATGAATAAGATCGATGCTTCCCTGAATAAAAAGTTAACATCTCAACAACTCAACACGTTTGTTTTTTACCTTCCGGACACCAACACAAGAGCTCTTTAGTGATAAATATTCCTAATGGACGTGAAATACAAAAAATTTATGTTATCTAATTGAAAACCAGCGAGGCGACATAAGAAGCTTCCGGCAATGCTGTGTTTTAAGTGTGTGTGTGTGTGTGTGTGTGTGTGTGTGTGTGTGTGTGTGTGTGTGTGTGTGTGTGTGTGTGTGTGTGTGTGTGTGTGTGTGTGTGTGTGTGTGTGTGTGTGTGTGTGTGTGTGTGTGTGTGTGTGTGTGTGTGTGTGTCCAGCTCAAGAGCACACGAGAACGACAAAAACACTCTTATACATGAAGCAATAAAGTGTTGTACGTACTTTGCGTTGATATTTGTGACCTGAATTTTACAGGAAAAACTCTGCACTGGTGAAAAATGTGTGTCGGGTTTCTTATGGTGTAAGTGGTAGTAGTAGTAGTAGTAGTAGTAGTAGTAGTAGTAGTAGTAGTAGTAGTAGTAGTAGTAGTAGTAGTAGTAGTGGTGGTGGTGGTGGTGGTGGTGGTGTGTGGTGGTGGTGGTAACGTGTGTGTGTGTGTGTGTGTGTGTGTGTGTGTGTGTGTGTGTGTGTGTGTGTGTGTGTGTGTGTCTTATCTACCGTTCTATTTAAAAAAAAAAAAGTATAGCGTTCTTTTAGTCTATATTACTTTTTAATGTTCGTTTTGCATTGGTTCTCTCAGCTCGATGAATAATGCAGTGTTCTTTTATTGCTTCTTTAATCTTGTTTCCCATCATTTGCTTCTTTCCTTTAACATCTTCGAAATACACATTTCTTCCTATTACTGCTTCTTCTTCTCTTTCCCTCTATTTTTCTCCCTTCTTTCTCTTGTTCTCTATACAAACTACTGCAATATATTTATGATTACATAGTTACTGTTAGTCTGAAGTACAGTTGATGTGTTATTGTGTTCGAATCTTGTATTGCGCCTAGTTTCGAAGCAGGCCCAAAACTGTACTCGGCCCGGGCGTTGTAGGTCTCGCCAGTTCACCACAGCTACCTCCTAACACACGTTGTCTGCCACACGTTGTTGTCTGCTGCCCTCACCTCAAGACACCATAACTACCTAACAGATTACGCCTCTATTGCATATCTCTTCGACAGAAAAATATATGCGGCGCCTTAATTTCCAAGCTGCCTCGCGGTGAATGAAGCTGGCGTCATCTGTAGTATCGACCTTCTTTCCTTTCTACCTTCCCTCCGTCCCTGCCTGGCTGACTGTCCATATTTTAAAGTGTGAAGACCGATAAAAAATTTCCTCAAAGGACTTGTGTTCAGACTTTTAGAAGCTGGTGAACACGATTTATGAGGCTGCAGGTTGTCTGACGGTACGGAAGGCTGTAAATTTTCACGTTTTACTGCTGCTGACGAGACACAAGCACTGAGCAGCACGATGACACCAACGCAGCGACAAGGCGACCGACAGCGATGGACAGTGGCAGAAAACGGTGATGTTGCATGCATGGGTGGAAAAATGTCATACCGAAGTGAGTTAGTGGTTTGGAGTGATGCAATACGAAGGTGGAATCGATATATTCAATTGTTGAATACATCGATAAGAGAGAGAGAGAGAGAGAGAGAGAGAGAGAGAGAGAGAGAGAGAGAGAGAGTGAGAGTCTCAGAGTGAGAGTCTCAGAGTGAGCGTGAGTGTGTGTGTGTGTGTGTGTGTGTGTGTGTGTGTGTGTGTGTGTGTGTGTGTGTGTGTGTGTGTGTGTGTGTGTGTGTGTGTGTGTGTGTAAAGATGGTCAATACAGACAAGAAGACAAAGAGATGTGATGGCACAAAGACACACACACACACACACATGAAGACAAACGTACATATTCCTTCTCCGTCCCTCAGCCAACACACTCAAATAAAACAACAATAATCAGATGAACGCCGCAGAGCAATCCTAATTCAGCGCTGCGTTAATTCCTTGGCTATGAATGGTGACAGGATGGTCGAGGCAATAAACTCTACCTAAGTTAGTGACAGAGATAAGCTTTGGGTAATAATGATAATAGCCGCATTCGGAATCGAGGGATAGAGAGCTGTGCATAATTATCCACCCCCCCCCAGCCAATTAGTGCGTCCCAACAAGATCCGTCTGCCGAATGCTGCCGACAACGTGATGGTAAAGAGCGTCAGAAGCGGCGTAAGGTATCCAGGGTTGGAATTGAAAAGACAAGAAAATGCAAGAAGCCATCTCATCTACACGTGGAGCTTACGTGTGTAGCATGTCTATCTAGTTCCACCTCCAATCTATACTTTTTTGTTGTCTCCATTTCATTAAAGCTTCCTAATGATTCAGCACTAACAAGTTAATCACCTCAATCTACCACTCCATTAGAGAACCACTTTCCTATCACATTTTTATCAGCCTAACTTCATTAA
>NC_059273.1:16493089-16495589 GCF_017591435.1 Portunus trituberculatus
TCTCGCGCCTCTGACTCATCATTGATTTATTCCCCTTCGCCTCCCCTCTTTTCCTTTTGAGGGGACCACTCTTCTTCCTCTTTCCCCCTCTTTCCCACTGCACCAAAGATAAGAATAATTCCGTGGACCATTTTCACAAGGGTCTTTGTTCCCCTCCTCGTCTTAAATGACCAATGGGAGACACGATTCTCTACCGTCTGATATCAAACTTGCACACACAACCACCGCTCAGAGACAGGGGCAGGCACAGGCGCAAGCAGGCTGTCATGGGCACACTGCCGCTGTCAGGGGGAGAGACTTTGCCCTCATCAATGTAGGTTTGTATTAATTCATTTCCTTCTCCCTTCACCAGGCGGGAGAAACAAGCTGATCATCAAGAAGCAGCCGGCGAGTGGGGGGAGCGAGAAGCTACTGTCCGTGGGCTCTGATAAGGTGACGCCAGACCCGCGCATTGACATCAAGGGCTCGCGCCTCACCATCTCCCACACGAGGCCCAGGGACGCAGGCACATTCCTCTGTCAGTTTGACCTGGAGCCGCCCGTGCAGCTGCGCCACACGCTGGACGTGCAATTCGCGCCCACCGTGCGTGCCTTGGTGCCCCCAGAGCAGCACGTGGCCAAGGGCAACAGTGTCACCCTAGAGTGCAAGGCGAACGGCAACCCAGAGCCCAACATCCGTTGGTCACATCAGGAAGGCCGCCTCCCCTCAGGCTACCACACCTCGCAGGTAAGACGACGCCAACCGCCAGACATCACGTGACACAGCTCCTCTCTACCTTCCCCTCCCCTCCCCCATGCCTTCATTAGCCTGGCTCGTTCCGTCGTGTTTGTTCGGGAACGCGTCATTAATGAGTGCGTAAAACAATGAATTAAAACAAACACCGGAGGAGCCAGATAACTTTTGCTCTTTTGTCACTGAGATGAGGACAATAATTCATGGTGATACTGGCGCACAGTACCCATAACCCGCCGCCTCACTCACGCCTCCTCACGCAGGGTCCGAGACTCACGCTGGAGAACGTGGACCGCCGAGCAGAAGGCACCTATCTATGCACCGCTGACAACGGCATCGGGGAGCCAGCCTCCGCCGCCATGTCCATCACCGTGGAGTACCCGCCCGAGGTGGTGGCAGAGAAGGTAGGACGCCTTCCCTTCACCCTGGCAGGCCCTCCCCAACACAGCCTGTCTTATGAGGATGAGAGAGAGAGAGAGAGTAGATAAACAATTCACCCATACGTATAATAAAGCGAAGAAATTAAGACACACAAGGAAGGAAAGCTACTAAAACCCTCGTGAATTAACATTTCAGAGAGAGATTAACAGCTACGTAGCATTCCAAACAGTAAAAACCCCCGAAACAGTAAGAATCAGCCACATAGCATTCCACACAGCGAGTAGGAGCCCTGTGACATCCCAGACAGTAACACCCCGGTAACATTCCAGACGATCGTGCGAACAGGCGAAGACGACAACGTGGAACTAGTGTGCATCGTTCACGGCCGCCCCGCCCCAGAGGTTGTGTGGACTCGAGACGGACAGAGCCTGCCGGACTCCATCATGGACACCAAACTGCACCAGCCCCGGACCCACACCGCCCACGACGCCCACATGACCCAGAACCACGTCGCCCACCGCCACATCCTGTCCATCAAGCCAGTCACGGAGAAGGACTTTGGGTCGTACGTGTGTATCGCAGAGAACGACCACGGAAAGGAGAGTGCAGTGATACAGATGACAGGTGAGAGGAGAGAGAGAGAGAGAGAGAGAGAGAGAGAGAGAGAGAGAGAGAGAGAGAGAGAGAGAGAGAGAGAGAGAGAGAGAGAGAGAGAGAGAGAGAGAGAGAGAGAGAGAGAGAGAGAGAGAGAGAGAGAGAGAGAGAGAGAGAGAGAGAGAGAGAGAGAGAGAGAGAGAGAGAGAGAGAGAGAGAGAGAGAGAGAGAGAGAGAGAGAGAGAGAGAGAGAGAGAGAGAGAGAGAGAGAGAGAGAGAGAGAGAGAGAGAGAGAGAGACAGAGAGAGACAGAGAGAGAGAGAGAGAGAGAGAGAGAGAGAGAGAGAGAGAGAGAGAGAGAGAGAGAGAGAGAGAGAAAGAGAAAGAGAGAAGGGTGGAGAGGGAGATGTATACGATAAGCGCAGGGGGGTCATAAATATTAATTAACTGGGAATGAGGATTAAATTGTTACAATACGGAATGCATAAATTGTGTAGACCAACAGTGGTATTGCCGAGAGCAGGAGTGGGAGGCGTGGAACAACAACAACAACAACAACTAGAGCAACAACAACAATAGCATCCACCAAACCAACAACAAGAAACACGATGATGATAATAATAATAATAATAATAATAATAATAATAATAATAATAATAATAATAATAATAATAATAATAATAATAAATAGTAATAGTAACAGCCCAACAATCCCTTCTAAACCTGGTTACATTAAATCATTCACTATTACGTTTTTTTTTTTTTCCAGTCTCCCGTAAGCTGCTTTCTCTCT
>NC_059273.1:16500589-16508089 GCF_017591435.1 Portunus trituberculatus
CAACAATTTCAACTCAGTAATTCCACTATTTTCCCCGTACGTGGCTGTGTTTTATCTCTACTCAGTGACGCTCGCCAGTTCATAGCGCCAGTTCAAAGCAGCGCACTGAAAAGCTCATGAGTTATATCAGACCATTTCATTTAAACATTTATCAACCGACGGACAGATGTACACGTGAAGAGAGAGAGAGTTAGTTAGTTACCTGTGTGTGTGTGTGTGTGTGTGTGTGTGTGTGTGTGTGTGTGTGTGTGTGTGTGTGTGTGTGTTATGTAAGTAGTGTGGTTAATTAATAGTCCGTTGGTCATTAAAGGAAAGTTGAGTTATTTAAGTGTGTTGAATTTATAAGTTTATGTGATTATTTGTACTTTTGTGTGTGTGTGTGTGTGTTTGGGGGAGAGGGGTGTACTGCCTTCTTTCATTCATTAACTAGATGATGACTCTCTCTCTCTCTCTCTCTCTCTCTCTCTCTCTCTCTCTCTCTCTCTCTCTCTCTCTCTCTCTCAGCTTCATCATCTTCACGCTTCTCATCCTTTCCCTGCTTCTTTTTCCCTCACCTTCACAGCCTTCCTTAACTTCCTTCCTCACACTAAGCTTCATTTCACACTTCATTCCTCTTCCTTTTCATTTACTTCTACCATCCCAGTACTTTCTTTATCTCTACTCTATACGGACACTCCTTCACCTCTACAGGCAAGTCAAGGCCTGTGTTTGGATACGCTCTGCTCTCTCCTATGAAAATTTTCAAAGGCCATAGAGACTGTTAGCGGGATTTTTCAAGAACGTTCCTGTTCTTAATAAAGTAGGAAGCTTGTTAATCTGTCACTAGAAACGTAAAAACACACTATAAAACCCGTGTAACCTCATTTACCGGAGTTTTTTTTTTTATTACTGGAGGTGCAGGGCAGTGTTTCAGATTATAGCCATAAGTCTTACTCGTGTCTTCCGCCATAGGTCTGCCCAAGCCTCCAGTCATCACCAGCAGTCCTAACGGTGGGGAAAGCGACTCGTACACCTTCACAATGGAGACAGAGAGTTACTACCCCATCACTGAGTTCATCATCAAGTACCGCAAGACTCACCCAGGAGCATGGCACGTGAGTAAAGTAGTATATGTAGGCACAGCACCTCTGCCGTGTTCCTTGACCGTGTGAGTAATGTAGTATATGTCCCAGTGCTTCACCCTCTGCCTGGTATTCCTAGTATTCTAAGCTAACCTAAGCCAACCTAACCTAACCTAACCTAACCTATCCTAATCTAACCTAACCTACCCTTACGTAACCTAACCAAATCTAACGTCAACTCACCTAACTTAGCTCCACTGGCACTTCTCTGACCACCTTGCTAGGAATTATAGTAGACAATTACCAAACGTAACATTACTTAACAAATTAGCGTAAAGTAACCTAACCTGACCTGGCCTAAACGTAACCTAACACAACATAAATATAACCGATCCAACTTGACCTAACCTAATCGAACTTAACACATCGAAACTTTTTTTTTTTTTTTTAGTAAGCATTAATAAAACTTCAATTAATTTAAGTTTTTACTACTCTCTCACTCCCTTTGCTATCAGTAGGGTTTCTGAAGCCCTACACTTGCATCAGTTCTGTTAGGCTTAAACATACACAATACACCACACTAGGGTTAACAAAAAAAAAACAATGATGAAAAGGAAACATTCTTTTGTAATTTTTCACTGTCTAAATATTCTAAATGTATGAGAGTATGTATGTGATTACCTACCTACACCTATACTGTCTTAAACTTCACCATTTAGTATTGCAATGTTTCCTTTACTTCTCCAACTACATGATTCCATAGTACAGAATATACATGTATGACCTCTCCTACAAACACACTCGCTTTCTGCTTCCTATATATCATTTCTTCATCTGTTCCCTGTCACCTTCTCCCTTTTAAATTTCACAACACTGGAACGTTCTATGCACATATAGTTTCTTTGCTATGATATTCAGTGCTCTACATTTCCATAGCGAACAATTTCTAGACACATTCCATTGTATTCCCACGATACATTTTAGATTGTGGAAATAAGAATACTTCATCACAGCGACGTGCGCCTTCCTTCCTACACTCGCCTTTATCAGGGGGAATAAGAAAAGTTCATCACAGTAACATGGTCCTCCATACATTCGCTTTAATCACGCTGAATAAGAGTAGTTTATCAGCGCACACCTCTTCATATATTCGCCTTAATCCGGTGCAATAAGACTAGTTTATCACAGACATACATCTCATACATCTCATACATTAGCTTTAATCAAGAGGAAGAATAGAAAAGATCTGTCTCTTTCTTTCTCCCATCTTCTTAACAAAAGAGTAATAATTTTCTGCTCTTCACAACCAGCCTGCACCTTCTCCTTCACCTTCACCACCAAGGGGAGAGACTTTGGCTGTGATCCGTTTTTTGTCGCCGCCGAATGGCTACAATTAGTGAGAGTAAAAATGGACAATTCTCACCCAGTGGATTACATGTTCTTTTGTTGTTGCTCCTCCCTCGTGTTGGGAATGATGGACGTGCCTGTCCCGCCCCTCACACAACACGTGCAGCGCGACGCCCTCACCCTTCGCTCCCACCCCATCACTGCCACACACACACACACACACACACCATCCATTTGATTAGTAACTCGCCAGCATATTGTAATTAAACGCTGACTAAACAAAACAAAACATACAAAGTACACACACACACACACACACACACACACACACACACACACACCCCTGCTAACTTTTCACTCACTGTTTAATTATGTTTGAGGTTCTCCACGTGACGACCCAAGGCGCGAGTGACACAATGTACTTCCTTGTATTCTCATATGTCAATTAAGGCGGAGTT
Organism: Portunus trituberculatus; assembly: GCF_017591435.1. Taxonomy (NCBI): domain Eukaryota; kingdom Metazoa; phylum Arthropoda; class Malacostraca; order Decapoda; family Portunidae; genus Portunus; species Portunus trituberculatus. The sequence continues at coordinate 16,503,456 of NC_059273.1, forward strand.
TGATAGTAGCAGTGTTGGCGGCGGTGGAGGGAGTGGCTGTGTGTCAAGGGAGTGTCAGTATAATCTTGTCAGAATGTCCTGGCTGGAGTGGATGGCAGGAAGGACGCACTGAGAACCAAGTAGTGTTGATGTTCCTGGCGTGAAGGTGTGGCCTGATGGTTTGCTTGTAATTGTGTGACCCTCGAGCGTATCTACCGGTAATAGAGTGGAACGGTTGCTGCAGGATAAATAACGTATTAACCTCTCTCTCTCTCTCTCTCTCTCTCTCTCTCTCTCTCTCTCTCTCTCTCTCTCTCTCTCTCTCTCTCTCTCTCTCTCTCTCTCTCTCCAACAGAGGAACTATACGGTAATGGCAGGGAAGTGGAGGAGCTTCTCTAAAATCGTCGGGAACGAGGTGGTGCAACACGGGACTCGCCACTCCCTCGCCTACAGACTGGAGAACCTGGAGGTAGCCACGGACTACATGGCCATGTTGAGAGTCAGGAACAAGTACGGCTGGTCGTCAGAGTCAGATCGCTTCTCCTTCTTCACCAAGAAAGGTAAGCACCAAGACCAACCCTTCCTATTCCCATCATATACGCTGGGACCCTCAGGTCTGGACGCAGGGAAGCCACTGTTAACACTTCTTTCCTTTCCGGCAGCCATGGCCGTGTTACAGTCCACTAGCGGGACGGGATGTCGGGAGACCGCCTGGGCCTTCCTGCTGCTGCTGCTGCTGGCACTGAGCCTCACCGCCATGTAGGAGCACGGCCATAGAGGATCAGTCCTGCACGCCCCGATCCCGCCCTTCCTCAGTAATAACGTGCATCACGGAGAGTTCTCAATACCACGAACCAGTTGGGCGGCTTGGTACCTACAATAAGACAGAACACTTTAGGCTTCTGTGGCTGTGCACAGACCACCAACCAGGACACCAAGTGTTCGGCAAGTGTGGGCTGAGGGGCGCCACGCTCCCTCCCCTGCAGGAGACAGGACTCAGGGTGTGGTGTAGAGACCTCCTGCCGCCGCTAGTGAGATGTACCTAACAAACTCAATCTATCTGTCTCTCTCTCTCTCTCTCTCTCTCTCTCTCTCTCTCTCTCTCTCTCTCTCTCTCTCTCTCTCTCACTTTTTTTTTCCTTCTTTCCTTTTTCTTGTTGATACTTGGGAAGGTTCCCCGAGGCATGAGGCCCGGTGCTTGGCCAGAGAGCCCCCTTCACGCAGCGGCGAGTCCCAGCACAGGATGCTCGCCGCAGCTATCCAGTCCAGTCAGTGTTTTCACTCCATCGTGATGATGTCCATTCCAGACTTGATTGATGTACGAGTGCCTCCTGCAATGGAGAGTTTGTTATAATTGTAGCCTTTTTTATGTGTATTTGTGCTTCTGTTTCTATAGAAACAGGACGTTGTCATTTTTGGACCCGGACCAACATAGTCAAGTACTTCTCCCAGCACTCTGCTCCGCCAGGCGTCGTGCGCGTCCGACTTCCGCCGGCAGACTGACTCGCTCAGAAGAGACGCGGCGCGGTGGCCGCGTTAGCTGCCGACAGGGCAGCAGCGACGGCGGTTAGCATGGCGCTCCCCTCGTAAGGGCGTAGGAGGCATCTCTTCAACCAGAAAGACCCTACTACCATCAGGTCACCCCTACCGGCCCCACATCCCACCCGCCCTGCAACGCAGAGGCCATAAGCTTTCTGTTTCATTCTTTCAACCTCAAAAATTATAACGAGGCACATTGCTGTTCAATTCGTGAAAAGATTCTTTAGGTTCCGATGGTGTCCTCCGTGCCTGCCGCCGCCGCCGCCGCCGCCGTGCTTTCCTCTTCCGGCCAGACGGACCGCGGGCTCCTCGGCTGTACATACAAGATGGCGAAGTTTCCACCGTCTCTATTCAAGGCTGTTACTGTGTTAAAGCACGAGAATTACAAGACAAAGGCAAATGTTAGTGTGAGTTTTGCTACAAGCTTGTGTTTCTCCCCGCGAGTCATCTTCACCGCTTCCCACAACCGTCGCCGCCTGTGCTCGCGCCTAGACAAGGCTCCCTCGCTGCCCCCGGCACTCTCTTCTCTCTCATCCACAGCACAGTCAATGTATACAACAAAATGGATACTTCAACGGCAGTGATTCGCCCGTGGGTGAGGCGCCCGAGGCAGCCCGACACTTTTGGGGCCAGGGCAGGGCGGAGCGCCTCTCTACATGTACGAAATCCAACGCAAGACCCGAGTCCCTAGCGATGTGCAGCCTGCAGGAGGGCGTCATAACGCGTGCCGGTGCCTTAGTCGGCGGACTCCGGGAAGTGAAGGAGAACCGCCGTGATCTCTCCCTCCCCGCGCCTCCCCGACACGTATACAGGAGCGGACACCCTCGCGCCCCGCGGCCCCGTCGCCGAGGCCGAGCCAAGTTTACCTCGGATGAAATTAGTTTGCATCTGTGTATCACTGTTTACCGAAGCAACTTCACTTTTTGCACAGTTCCATATGATTTCATTTCAATTCAGCAGAAAAACAACGTTCAATATGTAAGCAATCTCTCAACCTACCGTGTGTGTGTGTGAATGAGAGACAACAGAGTGGATGCGTGGCTGGCCATGGCTGGCCGCCCAGGATGGGCAAGGGAGCAGGTGAGGCACAGACAAGTAAGGCAACCCGCAGCGCGACAAGTGACCTGGCCACCGTCAGAATCCAGCCGATGCCATGCACTCACCGGGCCGCCGCCTCCCTCCGTGGGGCGCCGCCCGTCGCCCGCACCAAGACACCCGCTGCGAGCGACGGGCGCTCAGTACCTAAGTCTTATTATAATGTAGGTTACCCCCAAGTCCATTGTAGTTATCAGTCAAGTAGTTTCAGGTTGTACGTACGTACCCCCGTTAGGCCGAGGCCCTGCGGAGAGCTCGGCTCAAGTAGAACATTATGGCGACTTAGCACAGAGCGACAACTTGTGAGGAAACAGCCTTTTCAGCACGACACCAGAGTTTCTTCCAGTTATCTATGTGCCATTTGTAATGTAGGTGACGGGGAAGAGCCACAGGAAATGCGTCAGACAGCAGCCTCAGCCAGTAATCAGTGGACGTAGTGTAGTGTAGCACATGTTTTGTATTCCTCGTGATTCTCCTCCCTAAAGCTGATTTTTTTTCTGATACTGTTTTCCTGTGACTTTTCTCCACAACCTTAGCGTGAATCAGACGTGTACACACAGTGGATATTTTTGTATCGGTGTATAAACATTGCTTTAGCTGCTGGCTGCAGGAGGTAGTCCAGGTCCTTAGGTTGGAATCAGCGAGCTATAGTGTGGCTTCATGAGGTTCATTTTGGTTTGTCTTCATTGGTTCAGTAAAAGTGGAAGACTCTCCACCGAGCGTCCCGCAGGAGCCGCTGGTTCGCAGCCGCCGCCACCACCGCCGTCACCAGCAGGAGCAAGCCGCCGGAGCCACGGGCCGCCGCCGCCTCGCCCCTCAGCGGCGGCTCCTGGTGGCGAGCGACTCTCTCGCGGCACGTTCGTTACTTCATTATATTATGGCATCAAAAACTTCCGTGTTCTGCACGCTTTTTATAATCTATATTCCGATGTTGACCTTCATTTGTATATATCTGTACGATATGTTTCATCAATAAAAGACTGACCAGTGAGCAGCGCGTCTCTCTCTCCCAGAAGACTCCCTCGCAGTACTGCCGCAGCCCCGACAATACCACAGATAAATGCAAGCCTTTATTTATTTACTCCTTACGGTATTGACTTATTCACAACTCGTTTCAATACTTCTTTACACAACAATCCAATCAGCAAGCCAGACTTTTCTCTGCGCGGCGGCAGAGACAAACACACTAATTGTCGCCGCGGGGAGGAGGTGCAAACTGAGCCAGACTTTGCTGAACCACCTCGGTGGCCACTGACGAAGACTGGCGGTAAGTGTGTGTGTGTGTGTGTGTGTGTGTGTGTGTGTGTGTGTGTGTGTGTGTGTGTGTGTGTGTGTGTGTGTGTGTGTGTGTGTGTGTGTGTGTGTTGGTGTTGGTGGTGGTGGTGCACGGCAGTGGTGGTGGTTGTGGCGGTGAAGTAGTATATAATAGTAGAAATAGTTGTACCAAATGATAAGGACGGTAAGAAAGATAAAGCTAAAAACCAAAACAAAAAACAAGAGCAACCACAACAGGACAATAGGAATGGTGGGAAAGATAAACTAATACACTATATAAATCACTCACTCACTCACTCACTTACCCACTCACTCACTCACTCACTCATTTACTCACTCCACCAACAACCACAAAATTACACACAAAGCAATATTTTCCCCTCCACTTGCTCCTTCCTTTTCTTCCTGCGAGTGGAAGAGAAGAAGGCATCGATGGGTGGAAATAAAGGAGAAGGAGGAAGAAGAGAAAGCAGAGAAGCAAAAAGAAATGGAGAAAGACAGAGAACAATGGAGGAGAAAGAAAGAAGTAAAGAACATGAGAGAGAGAGAGAGAGAGAGAGAGAGAGAGAGAGAGAGAGAGAGAGAGAGAGAGAGAGAGAGAGAGAGAGAGAGAGAGAGAGAGAGAGAGAGAGAGAGAGAGAGAGAGAGAGAGAGAGAGAGAGAGAGAGAGAGAGAGAGAGAGAGAGAGAGAAGAGAGAGAGAGAAGCAAAAATTAAAAAGAAAAATCAAGAGACGGATAAATAAGA
>NC_059273.1:16513089-16518089 GCF_017591435.1 Portunus trituberculatus
TCCATTCTTTCGCCCATTATCCTTCTTCATTGTATTTTTCGCCTCCTTTTTCCTCCAACGTTTCTCACTCATTACCTTTCCTCCAGCTTTCTTCCTTCCCTCTTTCCTCGTTTCCTTTCTCTGTTTCTTTCTTTCTCTTTCTCAGTTCCTTCTCTCCTCTGTCTTTCTCCTCAATTTTATTCGTGTCACCTTTGTGTCTCCTCCAACACAAGCTTTTTTTTGTAGCATTCCTCTTCCTCCTCCTTCTGCTCCTCCTTACCCTTCTCTTTTTTCTTCCCCCATCCCCTCTTCTTTTGCCTTTCTTTTTCTTCTTGATCTTGCTCCTCTTCTTCCTTCTTCTCCTCCTCCTCCTCTGTCTTATTCTCCTTCTTCCTTTAATTATTTTTCTTATTGTCCTCCTTTTCCCTCCTCTTCTCCTCTCTCCTCATCATTCTCATTATTTTTCTATAATCATAATTGTTGTTACTATTACCATTCTTATCCTTACTCTTTTTCCTTCTCCTCCTCTTATTCCTCCTCTTTCTCCAATGTGTGTGTGTGTGTGTGTGTGTGTGTGTGTGTGTGTGTGTGTGTGTGTGTGTGTGTGTGTGTGTGTGTGTGTGTGTGTGTGTGTGTGTGTGTGTGTGTGTGTGTGTGTGTATGGCATAAATAATCATCTTTTAATCTTACAAGTGAACACACATAAACACCTCGATACTGGTACTGGTGTGTGTGTGTGTGTGTGTGTGTGTGTGTGTGTGTGTGTGTGTGTGTGTGTGTGTGTGTGTGTGTGTGTGTGTGTGTGTGTGTGTGTGTGTGTCAACAAACTTTAGCATTCATAAACTATTAGGTCATATGAAAGCTACATAAAGTTTACAACAGTTATAATGGAGGTCCAAGATTTTGCTATTAAAATTTGGGTTCCTTTTCACTCCCCTTCACTTGACCAACACCAGATCTGGGCCTTGATATTAACTTAAATGGTAGTGAAATGAAACATATATTTTACAAGAGCGTTTTTCTCATTATTTTTTCTGTCTGATAATATTTTTTTTACAAGAAGAGGATTTTCTTTTTATTATTTTTCTACCTCAGTGGTTCCCAAACTGGGGGCCATGGCCCCCTGGGGGGCCATATAGCAGAATGTAGGGGGCCATAATCTGAGGCTATGCATAAATAAAACCAAAGGAGTTTAGCGGGTAGGTAGCCAGTGGAGGGAACTTACAGGTTCAGTACAGGTTTGTGCAATGCCTTGCTGCCAGACACATGGGTAATACGTCCCTTTTTTTCTTTTTATCTGATTCTGTGTTCTTGACATAAAACAAGACATGGGGATGTATTAGGGAAGCAAGATAATTTTAACTCAACATAATTCTAATCTAAGGCTTCCTAAGCTGTGTATTCTGTATGATAACCTGGTCTTGAATCTTACGTATCAGCAAGGATGTTCATATTATTCAGTTAACCAGACATTCACAGTTACAACATTGATCACCGTGTGTGCCTCCCCATATAATCAGTTTCCTCCCACCTGTGAATACTTCAGTATTATATGAACTTAAGCCAACATCAATACCACTTTAATGGTAAGTAAGCCCTGCATCATGAAGTATATTAAGAAGGTAAATAATATCTGCTGTATTTATGCACATTCTATAACTTTTTTGTAACGTTAAATCTAACTTCCTTTCTACCTCATATTTATCATTTTATTATTCTAATCATGGGTGATGACATATGTTTGCGGTGTTAGAAATAGCAGTTTTTTGTTTGTGCATTGCAGGTACAGTGATGGCTTCTAATAAGAAACGCAACTATGATGACAACTACCTGGATTTTGGATTTACAAGCATCACTGATAAAGGTGTAGTGAAGCCTCAGTGTGTGATTTGTCACAAAATACTCACAGCTGAATCACTAAGGCCCAGTAAGCTTAGATTACATCTGGAAACCAAGCATCCTCAACATGTTGGCAAAGATCGTTCCTTCTTTAGTCGACAAGAATTGAACATGAAGAGACAGCGACTTGATGCCAGTGGTTCCTTTCATCAACAAAATGCTGCCGTAGTGGAGGCATCATTTCTTGTAGCCCTTGAAATAGCAAAGAAAAAGAAGCCTCACACAATTGGGGAGGAATTAATTTTGCCATGTGCCAAAACAATGGTAAAGCTTGTTTTGGGTGAGAAAAGTGCTGAAAAGCTGAATGCTATTTCACTCTCAAATAATACAGTGCAACGCCGAATCTCCCAAATATCTGATGACATCAGAGAGCAGGTGATACAGGAAATCAAAAGAGCTGGATTATTCAGTATTCAACTCGATGAGTCCACTGACGTCCAGTCCTGCTCACAACTCCTGGCTTTTGTAAGGTATGTTCATGATGAGGATCTGAAGGAGGAATTCTTGTTTTGTGAGCCTCTTGAACAATCTACAAAAGGTGAAGATGTAATGCAGAAACTTACAGAATTCTTTGAATCTGAAGGTCTTGACTGGGGCAATCTTTGTGGGATATGCACAGACGGGGCTCCAGCCATGTTGGGTTCTCAGTCAGGTTTTGTTACAAGAGTTATACAAAAGCACCAAATGCTATCCTCTTCACTGCATGATCCACAGGCAAGCTCTTGCATCAAAAACGCTACCCTCAGAATTACAGGACACTCTGAATACAATTATAAAGACAGTTAACTTTGTAAAGGTAGTGCTCTTAACACACGCCTTTTCAAGAGACTCTGCCAAGATATGGATGCAGCTCATGAGACCCTCCTATTTCATACAGCAGTTCGCTGGCTATCAAAAGGAAATGTAGTTCAACGTGTATTTGAGCTCAGAGAAGAGATCAGCCTCTTTCTCAGAATACAGAACAAGCAAGATTTGCTGTCAGCATGGTCTGCAGATAGCTTCGAAATACGGCTAGCCTATCTTGTTGACATATTTAGACAGTTGAACACACTGAACCTGGAACTCCAAGGGAAAGGAAGCTTGATAATCGATTTTGTGGACAAAATCAAAGCTTTCATTCGTAAGATGGAGAATTGGAGGCGCAAAGTTGGAATGGGAAACTTGGCAATGCTGGAGACAGTGTCAGAAATTGTAGAGAAGTGTGATGCTGCTACGCAGAACTTGATTACCCAACATCTTGAGGCCTTGGAAGGGGAGTTTAAAAGATACTTCCCAGATATCCAAAGCCTAACTTCTCGGCTAGTAAGGGCCCCCTTCACTGCTGCAGTGACATGCATTCCTGATGACAATGATGATGGCCAAACTGAGCTGTTGACACTTCAGGAGGATTCAGGAGCTAAGATGAAGTTTGAAACTGAATCTCTCACAGTATTTTGGTCATCAATGGCAGCTTCATACCCAAACTTATGTGACTTAGCTTTTCGCCACCTCCTACCATTTTCATCAACTTATTCCTGCGAGGCTGCATTCTCTCAACTACTCCACATTAAAACGAAATATCGCAACAGACTTGAAGTGAAGCATGACCTACGGTGTGCTTTAAGTGAAACAAAACCAAGAATCAAGAAGCTTGTTGATAATCTGCAACATCACCCTTCACACTGAGTGGAATGGGGATTCAAAAGTGAAGGAAACATGAACGTGGCATGAACGTTCAGAAGCAAATGGTCTGGGAGGAGGTGGGTGTGTGGCCACTGAAGGCCATGGTTGTGGCAGTTAATTATGACTCCCTATGATAGCATTTCATTTCAGAATTACAAAGTTATCAGATTTGTAAGATTCAAAGATCAGATCACATTGCGTGGGATTAATACACTTTTTCAATCCAGTGGAATTTCTTTGTTTCTTATTTTTTTTGCTTATTGCTGAAACAGCTTTTCACAATAATGCAATTTTTAATTACTCTACATATGAATTTTTAATGTGCATTATATTACTTCTTTAGTACCATTTCAATAATTATAGGAGATTCAGCAAAGGCAAAATACAAATTTCTTTATTAATAATTAATAAAAGAAAAAATAACAAATGGAATCAATAAAATTACAGGATTTGCTAGAGTGGTTTTTATATGGACCTAATGAGTGTAGGACTGTAGACAGTCACGGGTTATGGTTGTGGGGGGGGGCCATGGACAAGGATCATGTATGAAAAGTGGGTAACGACCAGAAAAAGTTTGGGAACCACTGTTCTACCTGATGTCGAATCTTCAAAGGCTCCTCTTGTGAAAATTAAATACCATAGGAACGAGCTTGTGTCGTACGAAAGTTATTACTTTAAATTGAGTTTTCTTCGGAATAAGAAAATAAATAGATATCTTTTCCTTCTTTTTTTTATAAACTTAATTTATCATCTATATGTGAAGAATTATTACAAAGGGTAAATATTAAAGTTCATAATTTGATTACCACAAGAGAAAACTCAGTACGTAACAAAAAAGGAACCTCCAAGAAGCCGTCACTCCTACACGTTCTAGTCCTGCCCCGCTCCTACACATGGTAGTCCTTTGCGCGACTTTCTTCTCGTTTTCTTTCAGGTCAGGATTAGAATGGTGCAATAATAATGGTATGTACTGGTACAGAGTCACTACAAAAGACATTTATCAAAGTCCACATCAGTTTTAGTATAGACTGAGTCGAATCTGTCCAGTTCCTCCTCTTCCTTTCTTTCAGTTCAACCTCAAATCCACAAACTCCTATAACAAAAACACCGTTCGTAAGTATCGGGTCGTTACAAATAAAGACAAAGTTTAAATTAGGTTTGCGTAAAAAAAAAATCATTAAGCTTGACTAGAGATTTATTTTCTTACTTTTACCTTTCTCCTAACCTCTTCAGTACCGGGACGCTTTTTTACTACGAGGTTTGGGCACGATTAGACGATTTCATTGACATTAGGAAGGGTCTATGGAAGTCAGGAAGATTAATGGCCACAGTCTTCACTATTTCAAACCCCACATAAGTGTCTGAAGCTGTTTAAAATCAAAAATCAAAACACGTCATGGTACTGGAGGGGTTAAGTTTAGTTTTTCAAGACGCCATAGATAAAAGTACCATTGTCACGT
>NC_059273.1:16523089-16530589 GCF_017591435.1 Portunus trituberculatus
AGTTACTGAGGCAAAAACAAAAGTGTTTGACGTGTGCATATCACTCGCTGACTAAACGTTATCTCATTGGTAATCACTTCCATAAGGTAAGTGACACCTGTTAAGTATTTCCTTCAATAAAAACGATAATATTCCTGCGAGAGTAATGGAACAAGGCATCTAGCGGCTCAGTCCTCACATGTCTGGTGGAGGACCCGTGACCCCCTGCCACGTGCGGTCAGTGGTGGACTGCCTGTGCTATGACCATGAGTCCGCCGCGGTAGCCCCGGACCTCTTGCCTGTCAGTGCCAATACGTCTCGTCAGCCCCGTGAGGGCATAACTTCCGCTCTGAGCTTTTCATTCACGCATGTAGAAAAAGTCAACGAAAAAAAAAAGAAAGAAAAAAGAAATATTATTCAGCCGTGTGACTGATATGACTGGAAGAGTCACCACGTCACGCGGGTCTCACCTGCAAGCGTCATGTTTTGGTGCTCATTATTAACGTTGGGAGCTCTTTTACAAATTTTATCCACAGAGATCAAATCCACACACCAATGTACATTTTCCGGGTGTTGCATCGAATAAAACACTCGACATTTAAGTGTTGTCTGCACGACAGAAGCGTCCTGCCCAGCAACGCTGCGGAGTCGGTAACTGACAAAAATGTCCATTCGTCACGCCAGACAACACCCTCGCCACCTCAAGTATCGTTATTACATACCCTTCCTCAAAGCACCATGGATACGGAAGCCAGTAAAACCATCTGAAGTTTGATATACGTAGTACCTCCACACTGAGACCTGCATAGAGTGTACAGAGAGGTGAGCAGTGCAGCGCCTCGCTTGGTTCAGTACTCCTTTGCACACCAGTGAATCCATCGGCCCTGAGGCAGATGGCACCAGGTTTGTGAGTGTGCTTCGCTTCATTCTATGCAAGTAATGAGTGTTTACCCCCTGAAGGGAACACTTACCCTGCAGGCTTGCCGTGGCGCGAGGTGACGTATTTCAAGCAGACAAGCACGGCGGCACGGAATTCACATGAACGCTCACTCCCAACTGTAAACGTGAACGCGCGAATATATTGTGTAGACGGGCAGTTACAGAACTATTTTTAATACAAATGCCGGTGTTCAATTAAAAGGATTCGTTACAGATTTTCCTAAAATGTTAAAATTCTACATACGTTTGAACAAAATCCTCCTGCAGGGAGAATTAACAAAAAAAGAAATTTGGATTATTGCGCCATCACTTGCAGCCCGAGCGTTTGTATTAATGTGACCATGAACAGAGACGACATAGAGAGAGAGAGAGAGAGACAGACACAGAAAGAGACAGACAGACATATAATTCTCTCTCTCTCTCTCTCTCTCTCTCTCTCTCTCTCTCTCTCTCTCTCTCTCTCTCTAACACAATGTTTGTATGATCGAAGAATAACCATTGTAAAATGGAATAAAGGTTTGATTCTGATTCTGATTCTCTCTCTCTCTCTCTCTCTCTCTCTCTCTCTCTCTCTCTCTCTCTCTCTCTCTCTCTCTCTCTCTCTCTCTCTCTCTCTCTCTCTCTCTCCTGTTTCCATCACGTGATTTATGGTGCCGTAGGAGATAGACGTTTCCTCCCTGCCACTACACGGCGAGAAATCCCAGCACAGATCAACATTGTCAATACGCAACAAGTGGCCGGCGTGTTTGGGCAAAGCGGAGAAGGGGAGGCAGGTCTGACATGGCTAGCAGCACAATGGAGACAAGACGGAGAGGGAGTTCTGCCATCCACTAAATGTATTGCACTCTGTAATGCCTCATACACTCTCCCTCTTCTATTGGAGTGTTGAAGATAAATAAAAGGGAAAAAAATAAAGGGAAAAATATCAAACTAAGCTTTTCTTTACGATCATTTATAAGGATTTTGTTGTTGTTTTATTGTATAGGTGCATGATCTTCCTAGTTCGTCGAGGTCAACAGGCTTATATGAACTGCGTGAGGGGACGGTAATGCTACTTTAACACCTCTCTCTCTCTCTCTCTCTCTCTCTCTCTCTCTCTGGTGCTGAAAACGACAAGGGAAGAGTGTAACATCAATAACTTAGTGATTTAATATACGTAGTTCTGTGGCAGTATTCTAAAATATTGCTCTCAAACCACGATTGTCTTTAACCCCTTCAGTACCATGACACGTTTTCATATTCATTCCTGTTACTACTTGGTGATTTTATACAGCTCCAGAAACTCATGTGGGGGATTAAAATAGTGAAGAATGTGGCTGTTAATCTTTTGATCTTCATAGACTCTTCTTAATGTCAATAATAAGGTTTAATCGTACACAAAAATCAAGGTAAAAATGTGTCCCGTTACTGAAGAGGTTAAAGGCCACATAGATGATTACCAGAACTTCCAAAGTGTTTCATCTGCTAATAATGTAAAAATATTATCAACCTCCCACTAGAACCATCAAACATCCTTAAAACTCCGAGTAACTTCAGCTAGAACCCTTTGAATGTAGAGTAGGTGAGAAGAAAAGGTGTTTCAAGATTTAGCTTTAGCCATTTCAGTACTGGACGCATGTTTACCTTGAGTTTTGTGTTAGATTAGACGATTTTATTGACATAAGGAAGGCTCTACGGAGGTCAGAAGATTAATAGCCAGAGTCTTCACTATTATAATCCCCACATAAGTTTCCGAAGTTGTATAATATCACCACATAATCACCAGAATGAATATAAAAATGTGTCATGGTACTGAAGAAATTAAATGCTTCCTTCGCTCTGTTTCCCTCTGCTTTCATCAGTCACCAGCCCTGTCCTGCCCCGCCCCGCCCAGAGCCCCGCAACAAGATATCCCGTGAAGCAGCATCTCGATTATCCCGGGGCGTGCATGGTGCTTAGCTAGTGTCGGTTCTGGGGCCCTACTCAGAAACACTTCAGCATCGCACTTCCACTGTTTCAAAAGCTTTCTATTCAAGTGACACAAGTTTTCAAAGGAGTTTTTATGGTTCTAGTGATAAATAAACAAGGTTACTACACGATTTACAGGAGAAACACCCTTAGTAATCCCGCTCTCTGTGGCCTTTGAAAATAGTTATGGTGAGAGAGAGGAGCGTTTTAGAATATGGTCCTGTGTCTTTGAGGATTGATAGGACTAGTATTCGTGGTATAGGTGTTGAAGATGGGGTAGTGAGGGTGGTGGTGGTATTGGTGGTGGTGATGGTGGTGGTGGTGTTTACCGGCCTTTAACCCCTTCAATAACAGGACACATTCTTACCTAGAAATTTGTGTGCGATTAGACAATTTTAATGACATTATGGAAGTCAGAAGATCAATGGCCACAGTCTTCACTATTTTAATCCCATATTTATTTTTCTGAAGTTGTATAAAATCACCAAATAATAACCACAATGAATATGGAAACGCGTCATGGTACTCAAGGGGTTAGGACAATACTATAGAATAAAACATATACTTTTTCATCACGTATTTCAAACTCTCAAATAGGGCAAACATTTTTTTTTTTTCTACGTTTTCTTAATATCCTCGTATCATTACAACTTCCCTTTTGCAGCCGAACAGTCACCATCTGCCTTTCATGTTCCTCTCTCCAACACATTACAACTCTACCCTCGGGACTTTAAACGCGCACATAAACATAAACACACTGATGCTCACAGCCTAACACACTCCAGTACCATTCTGCTTATTTGCTTTACGTTACTCAATGCATAACAAATTACACAAATGCAAATAAAAACAAATGAGCTACTTAAAAATAAACCTGATTATACAAATGTTAATAGGATGCATTTATTTATTTATCTATTTTTGCCGGACAAAATTAAAAGCAAAATATAATACAAAAAAAATATGCAGTTTAGGCAATTGAATATGACGTTCCATTATGTGAACGAGATCAGCACTGGAGATAATGACATCCATCCTTATACAGCCAGCCAGCCAGCCAGCAGAGCGTCACCCTCACTTTGATGTCATGAATAGGTACTGAAGCCCCGGACACCACTGTATACTATGATAGGTGTAGTGCAACGGTAAGGATGGTATGTTAAGGAGAGCCAAAGGTGGATAGGGTGTGCGTGGGTGGCTCTGTAGGCATAAGAAGGAAAACTGCCGTACCGAACGCTTAATTACTATGAGAGGAGGAACTTAATGAGAAGGGAAATTGGGAGTTGAGTGCATGGCAGTATTATTAGTGTTAGCATTAAGTGTACTACAACATGTATAAGGCAGAATAGAGTAAGGAAAATAAAGTATTCAGCATTGTGTGAATAGGCACCCTGGGCAGTGGATTTGAGTGGGGACGGGAAATGACGCGACCTGAGGTGAAGGAATGGCACTCTCTCCTCGGACATTGGTGGGATGTGGACGCATGACGGTGAGCGAGGGTGACGCCGGTGGATAGATGTGACCACGCGCCTCAGATCAGGTGGGCAGTGTGTTTTTTAGGGGAGATTCGCGGAAGGTATTTTCAGTGAGTGGAAAGAGTTATTATGTGGAGGTGAGTGGTGGATTTGAGTGAAGAGAGTGTTGGGGTGCTTCTCGTGTCTCTGTTGCTTGTCCAGAGTCCCGCGTCATCAGTGTCTTTGTTCTAATGTACTTTATTATATTTTAAATATATGTAAAATTGATTTGGAACAGAGTTTTTCTTTCAATGAAAATCCCATACTAGTGTGCGTGTGTGTGTGTGTGTGTGTGTGTGTGTGTGTGTGTGTGTGTGTGTGTGTGTGTGTGTGTGTGTGTGTGTCTACGGTTCCCTTTGTTCTGGTAGAAAGAGGAACCCGTACACATTCTAACATGGTACAACATGAATTCTCAAACGTTTCAGGATCTTGTCTTCACTTGTGTCAGTTCTAGTGGAAGAAGGTGACTAGGGTTTGCAATGGTGTTTTCGTGGTGTATGTAATACTTCAGCAAGGATTCTGCATCACTTCATGGAAAAACATCTTTGTGGACTCGACTACTAAGGATTTCAGGGGCGGTGTCCCAAGGATTTCAGAGGCAGTGTCCAACTTTTTAATAATGTTTAATCAGTGCTTGGAACAAGGATGTAACTTGGACAGTAGATGTTTGAGACCCAACCTGATCGGCAAAATTGTGCTCTGGTGCTAAATATAGATGACTAGGCATTTATACAATTAAATTTAGGATTAACTGAGCCGAAATATTCAGAAGCGTGTATCGAGACTAGCTGCTGTCAGGATGCATGGCTCGCCCACCATTCAGGTTGTGACGCCAGTGTGACGCTTGACTATGACGTAGTAGTAATGAACGACCCAACAGGTAGTCCTGTCTTACTGTCCCATCGCTCGCTCCCCCACATATGTTGTACATTCTCTCTCTCTCTCTCTCTCTCTCTCTCTCTCTCTCTCTCTCTCTCTCTCTCTCTCTGCCATTATGTCATCCCTACTATAGACTCAATATTGTCCTCATGAAAGCCCTGTGATTAAGGAATGCTGTAACAAAGGGCAGTGAGACGGTCAAGTAATGACTTGTACTGCACAGTAATACAAAGGTGCTGCTGCTTCCAACATTCGTGTATTCTAGAGGCAGCACACACACACACGTATAGAAACACCGTGGACGACACTACACTACGCTTTTATTTCCCGTTACGATGTGAAACACATTGCAAAAGTGTCCGCAAACTTAAACAAGATAGAACTACGGAAATAATTATCTGCAGCATCCAGTTACCTGCAGTCACCAGTCAGACACTAATATTTGCAGTTCTACCACAAAGAATGATGGTGACAACTCAAACCTTGGCAGCGAGGCTCATTTCTTTGGTTTTCGACAAAGCCCTAACCAACCTACGAAAAAAAATAATAAACATATAGCCGGGGCACCACCATCCACCATCTCCCTCCCTGCCTCCCTCCTTTCTCCCCATCCCTTCATGCCTCCTCTCTCTCATCCCCTCCCTGCCTCCTCTCTCTCCTCTCACCCGTCCCTTTAACTATCATCCCCACCCTACCTCACGTATTCCTCCCCATCCCTTCATATCTCCTCCCTCTCACCCCATCCCTGCCCTCTTCCTCTCACCCCCTCGCCGCTGCCTCCTTCCTATCAACCCCTCCCAACCTTCTCCCTCCCATCCCCTCCCAACCTTCTCCCTCCCATCCCCTCCCAACCTTCTCCCTCCCATCCCCTCCCATCCTTCCTCCAACACAGACCCACAAATAATGAATCTCGTGAGCTGAAACGAAAATGTGGAAAGAAAATAATGATGTAACTCAATAATGACATACAGACTAACTTATTTACCATGAAGTAACTTACCTCCGCGAAGACTACCACTAGACGAGAGATGGACGCGAACCACCACCACCACCACACCACCACCACCATTATTAGTCTCTTCTTTCGGTCTCAGGTGACAGAATGGCGGCTCGGGAATCACCACATCCTTGACACACTGACACACCCACTACCTCTTCCAGGGCGTCACACCGATCAAATACACACAGTCACGAAATCAGGTTTATGTCAGGAGTGAGCGAACACAAGATGACACATTGACGACTGACGACTGACGCGCGCACACTAGAGGGCAGTTTAGCAGATAACGCAAAAACTTCACATTTGTTTCTCCCGAATATTTGAGTCTACCTCTTCCATTTGTGCTTCGAAATATGATGTGAAGATGTAAAAGCAAAGTAGTTGATGCAAAATACGCAGGTCAATCTCATATGGGGAATGTTTACTAAGCTTCTTAAATAGACCGTGCGTTCCAATATTATTTCGTTGACTCGACCCTGTATTGCTAAGAGATGCTAAAGGCGGATTCACACGTGTCAATATGCTACTGAAATTGCAAGTCGCTAGAAGTATCGACTCAGCTATTTTAGTCGGAACACGTTCACACATCGCGACTGGAAAATATCTGCAAGTTGGCGGAAAGTGAATGTAAACAAACAATTACTCAACAAGATGTTTCCCTCCGTTGACGATAACGATTGCGATCAAATTAAATCCTCACAAGTATTCAATCCTTACCAACAACACTCTGCATTGAGGGAAACAGTTCTCGGAGAGTGCCAACTGTCTCATCGAACGTCGATTTGCGTAAGCTTTTTTTTTGCTTTACAATTCCCTCACCAACTCCAACATTTTCTCTACATCTGGAGACCACATTTTCAAACCTTTCTTTGTGACGTCACAACGTAAACAAAAATCTCAAATCTATTGAACAAGGTTTTGATTTGCGACTGTTTTTCAAGTCGCTAGGCTTTTCAGCCATAAACTCTACCGACTTGCAATTTCAGTCACATATTGACACGTGTGAACCCGCATAAACCCTGCTAACTCTTATGTTGGCAGGTACTCTGATGAAATGCACTGTGTCCTCTTGAAAGCAGTGATGTGTTGTTCGAAGTTTTCATAAGAAGCAACATTTTTTCATTCTGTCGCGCATGCATACTAGGGACAACACCAGCCATTAGTGTTGCATAGTAAATACAAAGCATCCCAACATTATCATTATGTTAAGTAAGATTAGGTTTGGTTTAGATGGTTAGGTTA
>NC_059273.1:16535589-16548089 GCF_017591435.1 Portunus trituberculatus
GCTATAGCAGCAGACAGCCAGGCCTGAGAGAGCGATCTGCCCGCCTCTCCACCCCAGCCGCGCTGCGCCACCCAGGTAAAGTCCTTCTCCGACACACACGCTCCGAATCCCGAGAAGATTGTGAGGCGTTCCCTCCCTGAAGAAGCTGAAGAAGGGTCGCAGCAATATATATATATATATATATATATATATATATATATATATATATATATATATATATATATATATATATATATATATATATGCATGCATGCCTCTATTCCTTTCTAGCCATTCAAAGGAAGGAAAGTGAGAGAGGAAATCACAAAAAAAGCACGCTGTGTCCTCGCATCAGTGGAGAGAACCATGCAGTGAGTGAAATATGAGACCACGATAGTGGGAAGATGACGAACGCAGAGAGAGAGAGAGAGAGAGAGAGAGAGAGAGATCCTAGCAATTGAGAGAGAGAGAGAGAGAGAGAGAGAGATGATCCTAACAATTGATTTGAGAACCAACGTCACGTGCAGGAGAGAGAGAGAGAGAGAGAGAGAGAGAGAGAGAGAGAGAGAGAGAGAGAGAGAGAAATGATCCTAACAATTGATTTGAGAACCAACGTCACGTACAGGAGAGAGAGAGAGAGAGAGAGAGAGAGAGAGAGAGAGAGAGAGAGAGAGAGAGAGAATGATCCTAACAATTGATCTGAGAACCAACGTCACGTACAGGAGAGAGAGAGAGAGAGAGAGAGAGAGAGAGAGAGAGAGAGAGAGAGAGAGAGAGAGAGAGAGAGAGAGAGAGAGAATTTCAAACACTTTCTTCGTTGTGTAGACCTTGCTGCTGAACTGGCTGCAATTCATTAGAGGCTGCGTATTCACTATTAAAGGTAATGTATAGTTATTCGAATATATTGTCAAGGATTGCTATTATTACTGTTATGCTAATATCTATCTATTCATGTGAGATCCTGCTTAATGTTGGATTAGCGTGGATGAGTTAGAGTCGATTGTCCACTGCTATTGGTTATCAGGTAAACCACGCAACCTTGAAGGCAATGACACTAGTTTAGAATTCACAAGGGATGCTCTTTAACTTTTAAGAGTCCGGGAAATGCTGAGCGATAGAAATATTTTAATGTTTTATTCCCAACAAGAGAATGATGTTCAGTGATGTTATAAGCGTCCAGGAAAATAGAAATATATAACTGCCCTCTTCTCCAACATAATCATGGTAATTTTCGTCATGGGTGTGATGAGACTTAAAACTTGCTGCTACCACTAGAACGTTCACCAGGTCAAATCCCGCTGCAGGCAAGGTCACTCACAGCACAGACGCTTATTCTGAAATTATTTGCTCTCCCACCATGACTACTTCTAGAGGCAGCAGATATTAGTATATAGCCAGTTTCTCGAAAGTATTTTACTGTTATTAATGTAGATATTTGGTAATCTGTCATCAGAACCATAAAAAAAAAAAATTAAAAGCACCAACACGTAACTTCAACTGTGAGTTTATTTATTGATTTATTTATTTTCATTTATTTATTTTTACTGTTATTTTTATTATTATTATTATTGTAGGGGAGGAAATGTTTTACAGTAACATATGCACGAAGCTTATTCCAAGTTCAACTGCTACGTGAAGACCGCGGCGGGCTTCTTCCAGCTTCCTTTATTTTCTTGTGGTCTTGTTTTATGACCTTATGACCGTAACTTACAGCAGATAATGAGTAAAACATAAAGAAAAACTTGATGCGTCAAGGAAGGCAATTTAAAACTACCACGCATTGTTGAACTTGATAATTGTATCCCGAAGAAAAAAAAAAAAAAGTAACCCGACGGTACAAACAACAAATTCAGAAAATCTACAGTACGCATAGTTGTGGATTTTTTCTTTTTTTTTCATATTAGAGGGATGTTAGCGAAGGACAAAGAAAAAGGATGCAGTAAAAGAACAAGAGAAAGATAATAGGCCAACGAAGGAGGAAAGTCAGCAAGGAAGAAAGAAAAAGGCAGAAAAAGGCTTACCGGAAAGTATTATTGTTATTATGTCAGCACTGAGGGTATGAGAGGCCACATGTGACGCTTATGATACGTCTTGTTGCGCCCCTTCCAAGGCTTCCATGCACCGCTATCTCATGAAAGCATGATTGAATGGACATCTTGAGGCGCGCTGCATCCCGCCTCCTGCACTCAATGCTTAATTGCCTCCTTACTGGTATTTGATCGATAACAATAACTATAATGGTGAAGGTTAATGGTAATTGCAGTAACAGTAACAGTGATGTAGTATTTATGTTAAGAAGCATGTGGGGAAAACAAATAAAAACTCCGCTGCTTCACTTTGGCGTGTTCGTGAAAAAAAAAAAAAAGTACACTTGGAATATTGTCATGCTTTCAAAAGGCACTTCAGTCACGTGATTCGTTTAGTATATAGCGCCAACCCTTCATTGTAGGGAAAGTCAGAAAGGAAATCAGTAATTCTCGGCTCTGAATAAGTGATAGGCAATACAGAATTTAATTGGTAGTCGCTCTTAACTCGTAACTTTCACCTCTAGATTACAAAGTTATCACCTTACAAAGCATCTTCAACATTCATTCGGGTACATAGATCTTATCTCTTTTTTTTTTCAGATAAATCTCGCCTATTGGTAATAAAAAATCAAAAGAAGTCACCGCCATGAAGACTCCCAAGTCAGGACGGGAAATAAGCAAGAAATGGCTGGAATACATATTGAGAGAACACAAGGCAGCCACAGATCCATCTACTATTCTTCAGGTGGATAACTTCAACGTCAGGAAAGGTACACACACACACACACACACAGCGTGTGTAATGGTTATAGCACGCTCGGCTTACAACCGAGGGGGCCCAGGTTCGAGTCTCGGGAAGCGACGAGGCAAATGGGCAAGACTCTTATTGTAGCCCCTGTTCACCTAATAATAGGTGCAGGATGTAACTCGATGAGTTGTAGCCTCGCTTTCCCGGTGTGTGATGTGTATTGTTGTCTCAGCCCTACCCAGGATCGGCCAGTGTGAGAGTTCGCTCCGTAGTGGGGAAGGCTGGCTGGGTAACCAGCAGACTACCGTGGTGAATAACACACACAGAATATTGATACAGATAACAATTTTGTAGATTGATCATTGCTTCCATCTACATTATGTTTTTATTGCTGGAATCTAAATCATTACTTTGTCTTGTACAGTATATTATACTTTCTTAAGTATTCCCTATTGACTGGTACCTATTTGTTATTGCTCAATGATAATGGAAAAGTTACCATTCTAAGAGACCAAATAATTGTAACACTGCACTATCCATAGTTTGTTATACATGTTCAACATATAAATGTATATATGATGACAGAATTGTGAGCAAAATATATTATCACACACATCTATTAAAACTACTATTATTTAAGAATATCCTAAGGCAAATATCAAATTATCTTCTTTGTTGCTATACTATTCTCCTTAAGCAGCATATTCAACCCACAATAATAATAATTTGTTTATTTGTTTGGACATAGAGAAAGAAATACATTTTAAGAAGCAAAATCTTTTTAAACTGAAGTTTTGAAGAGACTGAAGTATAAAGTAAGTGTTTAAAAAGGAGTAGTGATTACAGTAGTACTTGTATTGCAGTGAAAGGATTAATCTTGTCTTAATTACCTCAACAGATCTAGGTGATGGTTACAACTCCCAAGTGGTTTTCTTTACTGTGGAAACAACAGAGAAGAACGGGACCGACTCCCCTGATGTGAAAAAGACCTACAGCTTGGTGGCAAAGCTTCTCATTGATGAAGCCGGAAGCCGTGCTTTTGCTATAAAATTCAAGGTCACCTTAAAGGAATACCTGGTATACACAGATCTTATTGACAATTTTAACAAGATACTCGCTGAGAAAGCACCTGAAGAGCCTCCAATCTCACTCCCGAAATTAATCTACGGAAAATGCGCAAAGAATGACTTTGTTTTAGTCATGGAAAATTTAGAGAATAATGGGTATGAGATGAATAACAAGTGGAATGGGCTTAATGGTGAACAGCTGATGGCTACTGTAAACAAAATAGCAAGGATTCATGCTATGTCTTATGTTTTCTGTGAGACGTCAGACATCAGTAAATATTCATGTTTGCCACGTGTTGATCAGTACATGGATACCTTTGCTGTAATGTTATATGCAATGCTTGAAAACACTGCAGCATTCCTTAAAAGTTCTAAGGAAACAGAAGAATTAGGTAAGAAGATTGAGTTAAGTATGACCTCTCTTAAAGAAAATTTTTTAATTTAATGTTAAACAACTTTTTAATTAAATGCTTAGTCCATGGAGACTTTTGGAATAACAACATCATGTTTAAGTATACTGACACTCCAGATGAGCAGAAAATTATTGAAGATGTAATGGTTATTGACTGGGGAAACTGTTCCTGGGGTGCTCCATTATTTGATCTGCAATATTTGATATACACATCCACCCAGCGCAGTGTCAGAAAGGAGTATCTTGACAAAGCACTAAGCCATTACCACTCCACCTTCACAACGCTCACCACCAAATTTGGTTATCCTCTCTCTAACTGGGGCCTCACAGAGTTAAAGGCAGAATGGGAGATGACATATGCAATAGGTTTTCTATTTGGCTGTACACTTGTACAAGGCACTCTGAGCACCACAAACCCTTTTAGTAAACGCCAAGTTTCTGAACCTTCTATTCTCGACAAGCCATTCCTCCTTCCAGTCAAGGCTTCATTGGATGCCATGAAAATGGGAATGACCAAAATGTTCATGCCTTTGATGTTTACCCCACAAGGAAAGAAGTTTTTCAAAATGGCAATGAAAAAGGTAATGAAACCAATCTTTGAGGAACTTAAGTCAGGCAAAAATGAAGCACTGAATACAAGAGTTCTTGATTTAGTTTATGAAGCTGATGAAAATGGATTGTTCTCAACATGATACCCTATTTGCATTTCAAGAACGAACCATATTTTACAACAAAACATGTGACTAAAATATTCATGCTCATTAGACCAAACAAGCGATAGTTCATGGCTTCACTCCAATGGTATTCTCAAAGTTTTAGTCCTTTCTCAGTCTAAAACTCTAAGCTGATCATCATCTCATGAACTTTTGGCACTGATTATGCCAAATACAGTAGTAATGATCAGTAACTTTGCAAACCAGGTATCATTTGGCTGCTACAAATAGTGAACATATGTGTACATACATACATCTTATGAATTACACAACAGGAGCAGCACCATCAGAAATACTGGATATGAAAAAGTACTCATTTAAATATGTATATATTTATGAGCTCTATCTTTTCATGTGAGAACACTGTGAAATATAAAGAAAAATATGATGATAATGTAGTTAGCAAATAGATAGAAAGACAAGTGGAGTAGCAGCTTACTTCATCGTCTAGAGGCAAAGACCTGCTGTGGTCATCCAGCACATGTGTGACTGTTCAAAGTATACAGCATTGCTTGATGTCTAGTATACATACATATGAAATGCAGCACCAGTCTTTAATATGCAAAAGCTTTCTGTATTTCTTGAAAATTCCAATACATACTTCTAAAATGCATCCCAAATGTCATGCTGTTACTTCAATGTATCAAAGCCTCTACATCTGTGGTCTACGAACCTTACTGAACTCTAGGGTGCACAGTCAGTACAATCAGATATCACTGTGCTAAAGATCCTGGCACAAATGTAAGCACCATGTCAACAAATGAACAAATAGTAAGTAAATACATGCACAAAAGTGTCAATTCAATTACTAAGTCTTTACAAAAGATGACATAAAAAAATTAATAATAAAAGAAATTGTATAAGGGAAGGACTATGTTGCTGAGCCCTAAGAGAATCCTGGAGCACGAAAGAGTCCTAATTTATATGTGTAGTGTTATAATTGTTTAGCTGCGGGAGAAGTCTACAGTGAAGCTGTGGAAGAACCTACATCAAATGTGGAGTTACATAACCAAAAATTAAAGACATTAAAGCATGGAGATAATAGTGTAATATGGACATCTAGTATTTTCTTTACGCTAAACTCTCTATGCCTCTACATGAAAAATAAATTACTACATTGGGAGTATTACAAATATATAAACAATAAAAAAATGGCTTTGTGTAAATACTCTTAATGGATAAAACGTGATAACTGAATACAGAGGAAGGTTTTGTGTGTGTGTAAGTGTGTGTGTGTGTGTGTTTGTTTGTTTGATCTGCTGCAGTCTCTGATGAGACAGCCAGACGTTACCCTACGGAACGAGCTCAAAGCTCATTATTTCCGATCTTCGGATAGGCCTGAGACCAGGCACACACCACACGCCGGGACAACAAGGTCACAACTCCTCGATTTACATCCCGTACCTACTCACTGCTAGGTGAACAGGGGCTACATGTGAAAGGAGACACACCAAAATATCTCCACCCGGCCGGGGAATTGAACCCTGGTCCTCTGGCTTGTGAAGCCAGCGCTCTAACCACTGAGCTACCAGGCGTGTGTGTGTGTGTGTGTGTGTGTGTGTGTGTGTACTAAATAGATATATAGATATGTATATGATTATTTATTTTAAATGAAACAATTTTCTATTTCGTCGTTCTCATTTATATTTTTGAAGGTGCCACTTTGCATGTAATGAAGAGCCAATTATATAAAAGAAAATGTTATATTCCATATAAATAAATTAAGACAAGTTTATTACCATTAATGACTACAATATCCATAGCCTGATCAGTGCAAAGTCTATAAAGAAAATACTGAAGGCCTTCCCCAGGTTCCTTAGCCTAATGAAACAAGCCATGCAGTTTCTCACACACACAACAGCCAGCTACCAACCACAGCAACATGCCTACATCTCTCATTCCTTACCACTCAGCCACAACACCTCACATTGTGGAGATGACAAACCATCAATGCCCTCTGTTGTCAAAGAACTTCTTAAATATATAAAAGATTCTACACAGCAGGAGTAAAACAATCAAAACCATAAAAGAATCCATATCAGGAACAATGGAAAATCAAAGAATTAAAGATATTGCTAATTTTCTCACATTCACACTTCCTAGCACATCAGTATTTGTACTTAGATTTGTCATATTAAACTGAATCATGGAAAATTAAATTTTTCAAATTCTTTAACATATATTACTGAAATTCAGTTCATCCTTATGAAATGCACTGTGTGTGTGTATTTACCTAGTTGTATTTTACCTAATTGTAGTTTTACAGGGCCTGGGCTTAATGCTCCTGTGGCCCGTCTCCATATCTACACTTATCCAATTTTCCTTTAAAACTATACACACTCGTTGCTGACACCACTTCTTCACTCAAACTGTTCCAAGTCTCAGCACATCTTTGTGGGAAACTATATTTTTTAACATCTTTCAGACATCTTCCCTTTCTCAGCTTTTTACTATGTGATCTTGTGCTTCGAATGTCATATTCTTCTCTCAGGATCAGTTTCTCATTATCCACTTGGTCCATTCTGTTGATCAATTTATAAACTTGCATCAGATCCCCTCTCTCCCTTCTCTGTTCCAGGGTTGGTAGATCCATAGCCTTTAGTCTCTCCTCATATGTCATCCCTTCAAATTCTGGAACCATTCTTGTAGCCATTTTTTATAGTCTCTCCAACTTCCTTATGTGTTTCTTTTTATGAGGGATCCACACTACTCCTGCATATTCCAATCTGGGTCTTATTATATTACTTATCAATTTCTTCATCATTTCTTTGTCCATGTAGTGAAATGCTACTCCTTTATTCCTTAACAAATTATATGTCTCTGAAAATTCTATCAATATGGCTTACCAATTGATTGTTTTCTTCCATCGTCACTCCTAAGTCCTTTTCCTTTTTTACTCTCTCCAGTTCTACTCCATCTCCCATCTTATAGATTCCCACGGGTCATCTTTCACTCTTTCCCATTTCCATGACATGGGTTTTGTCCATATTGAATTCCATTTCCCACTTTTTACTCCATTCCCAGATCTTATTTAGGTCTTCTTGCAGTATTTCACAATCCTCTTTTTGCTTTATAACTCTGCACAGTTTTGTATCATCCGCAAACAGATTTATGTAGCTGTTCACTCCTTCTGATATGTCGTTTATATATATGAGGAAAAGTATTGGTGCTAATACTGACCCTTGCAGCACTCCGCTTTCTACTGCTCTCCACTTGGACTTCATATCTTTAACTACCGACCTTATTTCTCTCCCCCTCAAATAATTTTCCATCCATCTCAATGTGCTTCCTTTTAAGCCACCCTTCTCCTCTAACTTCCACAGTAATCTTGCATGTGGCACTTTGTTAAACACCTTTTTTAAATCCAAATAAATACAGTCAACCCATCCCTCTCTCTCTTGTACTCTATCAACTATTCTGGAGTAGAAACTCAGTAAATTAGTTACACACGACCATGTTTTTCTAAAACCAAATTAGCTATTTGATATTAATTTGTTGTCTCCAAGGAACTCGATCCATTGTTTCTTTATTACTCTTTCACACATCTTGCATATTACACTCGTTAGTGATACCGGTCTGTAATTTAAAGGTTCTTTCTTCATTCCGCTCTTATATATGGGAACCACCTCAGCTCTTTTCCATTCTAATGGTACTGTTCCATTTTCTATTGTGTGTGTGTGTGTGTGTGTGTGTGTGTGTGTGTGTGTGTGTGTGTGTATTTACCTAGTTGTAGTTTTACAGGGCCTGGGCTTTATGCTCGTGTGGCCCCGTCTTCATATCTACACTTATCCAATCTTACTTTAAAAGTATGCACACTTGTTGCAGACACTACTTCTTCATTCAAACTGTTCTACGTCCCGATACATCTTTGCGAGAAACTATATTTTTTAACATCTCTCAGACATCTTCCCTTTCTCAACTTTTTACTATGCGATCTTGTACTTCGAATGTCATATTCTTCTCTCAGGATCAGTTTCTCATTATCCACTTGGTCCATTCCGTTGATCAATTTGTAAACTTGTATCAGATCCCCTCTCTCCGTTCTTTGTTCCAGGGTTGGTAGATCCATAGCCTTTAGTCTCTCCTCATTTGTCATCCCTTCAAATTCTGGAACCATTCTTGTAGCCATTTTTTGTAGTCCCTCCAACTTCCTTATGTGTTTCTTTTCATGAGGGTTCCACACTACTCCTGCATATTCCAATCTGGGTCTTATTATAGTACTTATCAATTTCTTCATCATTTTTTTGTCCATGTAGTGAAATGCTACTCCAATATTCCTTAGCAAATTATATGTCTTTCTAAAAATTCTATCAATCAATTGTTTTCTTACATCGTCACTCCTAAGTCCTTTTCCTTATTTACTTTCTCCAGTTCTACTCCATCTCCCATCTTATAGATTCCCACGGGTCGTCTTTCACTCTTTCCCATTTCCATGACGTGGCTTTTGTCCATATTGAATTCCATTTCCCACTTTTTACTCCATTCCCAGATCTTATTTAGGTCTTCTTGCAGTATTTCACAATCCTCTTTTTGCTTTATAACTCTGCACAGTTTCGTATCATCTGCAAACAGATTTATGTAGCTGTTCACTCCTTCTGGCATGTCGTTAATATAAATGAGGAAAAGTATTGGTGTCAATACTGATCCTTGCAACACTCCGCTTTCTACTGCTCTCCACTTGGACTTCATATCTTTAACTACTGTCCTTATTTCTCTCCCCCTCAAATAATTTTCTATCCATCTCAATGTGCTTCCTTTTAAGCCATCCTTCTCCTCTAAGTTCCATAGTAATCTTTCATGTGGCACTTTGTCAAACGCCTTTTTTAAATCCAAATAAATACAGTCAATCCATCCCTCTCTCTCTTGTACTCTATCAACTATTCTAGAATAGAAACTCAATAAATTAGTTACCCACGACCGTCTTTTTTCTAAAACCAAACTGGCTATTTGATATTAATTTGTTGTCTTCAAGGAACTCGATCCATTGTTTCTTTATTATTCTTTCACACATCTTGCATATTACATTAGTTAATGATACTGGTCTGTAATTTAAAGGTTCTTCCTTCCTTCCACTCTTATATATGGGAACCACCTTAGCTCTTTTTCATTCTACTGGTACTGTTCCATTTTCTATTGAGCATTTTATGATGTATATAGGACTTGCTAGTTCTTCCCTACATTCTTTCAGTATTCTGTCCGAGACTTCATCTGGTCCCATTG
Source organism: Portunus trituberculatus (assembly GCF_017591435.1). Taxonomy (NCBI): domain Eukaryota; kingdom Metazoa; phylum Arthropoda; class Malacostraca; order Decapoda; family Portunidae; genus Portunus; species Portunus trituberculatus. The sequence goes on from NC_059273.1 coordinate 16,545,756, forward strand.
CCTTCTCTTCATCCAGTTCCTTCATTAACTCTTTTATTTCAAGCTTGGTTACTTTAACCTCTTTCATATAGACTCTCTCTCTATTACCCTGTGGCCTTTCAAATTTGGATTCCTTAGTAACGACCTCCTGGAATTTATTATTTAATAGTTCTGTCATACTTTTTGGGTCTTCCACCATCCTGTTCTCTCCTTTTAACCTTTCTATTGTTTCTTTTGTGTGTGTGTGTGTGTGTGTGTGTGTTTCAATATGGTCAGGATCACATGCAGGACATTTGACTGCCAACTTTACTATCGTAGTAAGGAGAGGTGGATAAGGTGGTGAGCATGGGAATGGGCAGACGTCTACGCATAGGTTTGAATCCCATCACATACCACTTTGAAGTTGTGCCATTTGTCGAGTGATTCAAAGTTACCTACATGTCACCATGATACCCAGGTTCTAGGTGGTTACACCAAAGATTTGCTTGGGTGGTGATATGATCCATAATATGGGTACCACTATAAATAAAATTTCCTGCGCCACTACTACACGGAAGCTTAACAGTGCTTCCCACATATACTCTTGAAGTGTGCCTACAGGCGCCATAAGCTGTAATATATATATATTTAAGAGAGAGAGAGAGAGAGAGAGAGAGAGAGAGAGAGAGAGAGAGAGAGAGAGAGAGAGAGAGAGAGAGAGAGAGAGAGAGAGAGAGAGAGAGAGAGACTCATACAATGATTTACAGGTAAGGCTGTCAACTTTCACACATCACACAACTCACCATTTTGTATACTATAAAAAAAAAAAAAATTTAAATAAACAAATAAAATGGGTAAATAAATGAAGTAGTATACAAAAATGTACAAAATAAAACTTCAGTGACAAATGCAGTACAATTGCCTTCTGTCTCAACTGCCCCCTTGGCAGTTGTCAGTCTAGTACACTGATGACACTCAAAAGAGTAATTAACTTAAAGCCATAAAATGAAAATATTTTATTCATTAGAGAGCTAAATTCAAATATCAGCATACTAAAAATCTTAATTAAAACTCAACTTACAAACAGAAAACAATTATTCATATCAATATTGTGATATAAAGAAAAAATCATTGGCACACAAGATACAAACATGAATACAACACTGGTCATTAATGTGAATTTAAGCCAATACATCACAGCACCACATCAGTTCACATAATTAACATTATCATGAACCATATCTCAAATCAAATGTTTCAAATAACTTTGCACCTTTGTCCAGGAGTGGTTTCTCCTAGACTGATTTTCATATACTATTACAAAGAATTTCATCATACACCACATGTGAAGGTATTTGATAATATCATTACATGAATAAATACACAATGGACTAGATATGGTATGTGCATTTATCAAAAGTACTGACATTCAAATTTTAATTATTAAGGACAGATACAAAATAATTGAATGAAGATCAATCTTCTATCCACATGGCTACAGTTTACCTCAACAAAAGTTAACCAATAACAAATCAAACAGAACTTCCAAAATCAAATGAATTTACAGGGAGCTGAACTAATAAATTTAAACTAAAATCTTTATAGGTTGTAAAGGTAGATTTTCCATCTTTTCAGTAACTCTGACTGTTGCTACCCCGTCATATACTCACTAATAAAAAGCCATTTGACACTCATTTCTCTCAATATTCAGGAGTACTTACCTATACTTCCTTGGTCCAAAACACAAAGCATCCAAGCACCTTACATAAATCCTTCTCATCCCCATCCAGTACTACAAATTCATGTAAATGCAGATAAAACCTATCATGTGTATTACCATACTCTACAACATAATTTCTCTTCCTTAACCATAACAATCCCTCTCTCACACTCTTCAGCCAACTCATGCAGAAGCGTAAAATTTTATCACCAGTATATACAATACCAAATTCATTAGGAATAATCCTATGTATAGAAACTATCACTATATATGTAGGCATAACTTGAGTCTTCTTTCTGGGAAGCACAAAGCATGTGGAAAAAGATGTCATATGATAAGATGAAATGGAATGAAGTATAATAATTCAATTACCTCCCAACCCTTATCATTTACTATCATCATGACAATATATTAAACCTATTTTCAGCACAGACCAAAGTACATATATGATATGAAACCATGGGAAGTAAATGAAGATGTCAAGCACAGCCTGCTCATGTAATACACATCTTACAAAAGGAAGGACATCCAATCACAGAGACTACAAGTTATGAGAACATTAGCACCCTGAGTGTCTGTGGTTGACGTAAATGACATCCTCCCAAGGCAGGTCTGGCTATGTTGGGTTAATGTATTCTCTAAGCTTGATTTTACCT
>NC_059273.1:16553089-16625589 GCF_017591435.1 Portunus trituberculatus
CTGCATATTCCAGCCTTGGGCATATCATGCTTGTGATAATTTTTTTAATCATATCTTTATCCATGTAATGAAATGCCACTCTTATATCAGTCAACATCTTATATGATAGTCCAAATATCTTGTTTATGTGTTTGTCAGGGCTCAGATTTTCTTGTATGATCAGTCCAAAATCTTTTTCCTCTTTTGTCTTCATTATTTGCTCTTGTCCCATTAAATAGTTCCATACTGGTCTTCTCTTACTCTTTCCTAGTTCCATTATGTGACATTTCTTGGCATTAAACTCCAATTTCCACTTCTTGTTCCATTCATTGATCTTGTTTAAATCTTCCTGTAACAGTAGACAGTCCTCTCTGGTTTTGATAACTTTTAGCAACTTTGTATCATCAACGAATAAATTCATATAGCTGTTTATTCCAATGTGAATGTCGTTTACATAAACATGAAACATAATGGGGGCTAACACTGACCCTTGTGGCACTTCGCTAGCTACTTTACTCCAAGATGAGTATGTATCTCTGATCACAGTTCTCATTTCCCTATCCTTCAAATAATCTCTTGTCCATTCGAGCAAGGTTCCACGCAGTCCTCCTATGATCTCTAGTTTCCAAAGAAGTGTTCTGTGAGGGACTTTATCAAATGCCTTTTTAATGTCTGTGTCTACCCATCCATCTCTGCTTTCAAGTCCTGCAATAACTCTGGAGTAGAAGCTTATTAAATTTGATACACATGGCCGCCCTCCCAGTCCTGAATCCAAATTGTCTGTTCGATATGACTTGTTCCTCTTCTAGAAATTTAACCCACTTTTCTTTGATAATTATTTCACATAACTTCCCTACGACACTTGTAAGTGACACTGGTCTGTAGTTTAGTGGTTCAGTTGCCTTTCCTCCTTTAAATATAGGTATTACATTGGCTCTCTTCCACTCTTGTGGAACTTTCCCTTCATTATTAAACTTTTAATTATTTCCCAAATTGGCTCCAGTACTTGCTCTTTACATTCTTTTAACACCCAGCCTGATACACCATCTGGCCCCATTGCTTTTCTGACTTCCAACCTGTCCAGTAATCTTCCAATATCCTCTTTGTGCACTGCAATCTCCTGTAATCCTTGGCAATCCAATGTCCTATTAGGTTCTGTGAAATCATCTTCAGTGAATACCATTTTGAAGCTTTCATTCAATATTTTACACATTTCTTTCTCTGTTTGGTAAGTCTTTCCTTCTTTAATTATTTTTTCAATTGTTTTCTTATTCTTTGTTTTGCCATTTATAAACTTGTAGAAAAGTTTGGGTTCATCCTTGCTTTTATCCACTACATCTTTCTCAAACTTTCTTTCTTCTTCTCTCCTTACTCTAATATATTCATTTCTAGTATATTTGTACTGCCGACTATTATAGTCATTTTCCTGCTTTAAAAGTTTCTTCCACGCTTTATCCTTTGCCTTTTTTGCTTGTAAGCATCTAGCATTGTACCATACATGTATTTTTTTCTGAACTCTATAAACAGGAACAAACTTTTTTACTCCTTCACAGTATTTTTGTAAGAATATATCATATTTCTCTTGTACAGTCTTCCTGCACATAATATTACTCCACTCAATATCAGCAAAATAACTCCTTAATTTTTCAAAATCCGCTCTTGCATAATCTAATCTCTCTCCTTTATAGTCCTCTCTGTAACTTATCTAGTCTTCCTCCTGCATTTTTGTATCTCTACTATCACATGATCACTTTTCCCCATTGGACTAAGGTATTGTATGATTGGAGGGGACTCTGGTTTCTTTGTGAAGACTAAGTCAAGCAACGATGGTTCTTCTTCCCCCCTGTACCTTGTGGACTCCTCTACCCACTGGTCCATTGTATTAACTATAGTTAGCTGTAACACTTTTTCACTCCACTGCCCAGCATTTTCCATTACTTCCATCTCTCTCCAGTTTATTTTTTTACAGTTAAGGTCTCCAACTAAGAGTATTCTTTTATCTCTTCTTATCATGTTATCCAGGCACTTTATTGCCTCTCTTTGCATATCTTTATACTCTTCTGATCCCCATGTATTAGTCTTTGGTGGAACATAAGTGACTATAATTTTTCTTTTCTTCAAATCTTCTGTTCTGATTGTTACTCCCAATACTTCCACTTTATCCTCTCCATATTGCACACCCTCCACACATATGTTATCATGAACCATTATTAGCACTCCTCCTCCTCATTTATCTTTCCTGTCCCTCCTCCAGGTATTATATCCTTCCTCTTTAAAGTTGACATGAATCTCTTTTTTTCAGTTTTGTTTCAACGATACACATTACATCTGGCTTTTTCTCTTTCAAATAATCCCTTACTTCCAATATACTTGATAACAAACCATCTATGTTAGTATAAGTCACTCTTTATTTATTACTATACTGTGTGTGTGTGTATTTACCTAGTTGTAGTTTTACAGGGCCTGGGCTTTATGCTCGTGTGGCCCCGTCTCCATATCTACACTTATCCAATCTTACTTTAAAAGTGTGCACACTCGTTGCAGACACTACTTCTTCATCTAAACTGCTCCACGTCTCAATACATCTCTGCAGGAAACTATATTTTTTAATATCTCTCAGACATCTTCCTTTTCTCAGCTTTTTACTATGCGATTTTGTGCTTCGGATGTCATATTCTTCTCTCAGGATCAGTTTCTTATTATCCACTTGGTCCATTCTGGTGATCAATTTATAAACTTGTATCAGGTCTCCTCTCTCCCTTCTTTGTTCCAGGGTTGGTAGATCCATAGCCTTTAGTCTCTCCTCATATGTCATCCCTTCAAATTCTGGAACCATTCTTGTAGCTATTATTTGTAGCCTCTCCAATTTCCTTAAGTGTTTCTTTTTATGAGGGGTCCACACTACTCCTGCCTATTCCAATCTGGGTCTTATTATAGTACTTATCAATTTTTTCATCATTTCTTTGTCCATGTAGTGAAATGCTACTCCACTATTCCTTAGCAAATTATATGTTTCTCTAAAAATTCTATCAATATGGCTTACTGGTTGATTGTTTTCTTCCATCGTCACTCCTAAGCCTTTTTCCTTTTTGATTTTCTCCAGTTCTACTCCATCTCCCATCTTATAGATTCCCACAGGTCGTCTTTCACTCTTTCCCATTTCCATGACATGGCTTTTGTTCACATTGAATTCCATTTCCCACTTCTTACTCCATTCTCAGATCTTATTTAGAACTTCTTGCAGTATTTCACAATCCTCTTTTTGCTTTATAACTCTGCACAGTTTCGTATTGTCCGCAAACAGATTTATGTAGCTGTTCACTCCTTCTGGCATGTCGTTAATATAAATGAGGAAAAGTATTGGTGCCAACACTGACCCCTGTGGCACTCCGCTTTCTACTGCTCTCCACTTTGACTTCATATCTTTAACTACCGTCCTTGTGTGTAATTCACTGTTTGATCTGCTGCAGTCCCTGACGAGACAGCCAGACGTTACCCTACGGAACGAACTCAGAGCTCATTATTTCCGATCTTCGGATAGGTCTGAGACCAGGCACACACCACACACCGGGACAACAAGGTCACAACTCCTCGATTTACATCCCGTACCTACTCACTGCTAGGTGAACAGGGGCTACACGTGAAAGGAGACACACCCAAATATCTCCACCCGGCCGGGGAATCGAACCCCGGTCCTCTGGCTTGTGAAGCCAGTGCTCTAACCACTGAGCTACCGGGCCGTGTGTGTGTGTGTGTGTGTGTGTGTGTGTGTGTGTGTGTGTGTGTGTGTGTGTGTGTATTTACCTAGTTGTATTTGCCTAGTTGTAGTTTTACAGGGCCTGGGCTTTATGCTCGTGTGGTCCCGTCTCCATATCTACACTTATCCAATTTTTCTTTAAAACTATGTACACTCTTTGCTGACACCACTTCCTCACTCAAACTGTTCCAAGTCTCAACACATCTTTGCGGGAAACTAAATTTTTTAACATCTCTCAGACATCGTCCCTTCCTTAGTTTCTTACTATGTGTGTGTGTGTGTGTGTGTGTGTGTGTGTGTGTGTGTGTGTGTGTGTGTGTGTGTGTGTGTGTGTGTGTGTGTGTGTGTGTGTGTGTGTGTGTGTGTGTGTAATTCACTGTTTGTTTGATCTGCTGCAGTCTCTGACGAGACAGCCAGGCGTTACCCTACGGAACGAGCTCAGAGCTCATTATTTCCGATCTTGGGATAGGTCTGAGAACAGGCACACACCACACACCGGGACAACAAGGTCACAACTCCTCGATTTACATCCGTACCTACTCACTGCTAGGTGAACAGGGGCTACACGTGAAAGGAGACACACCCAAATATCTCCACCCGGCCGGGGAATCGAACCCCGGTCATCTGGCTTGTGAAGCCAGCGCTCTAACCACTGAGCTACCGGGCCGTGTGTGTGTGTGTGTGTGTGTGTGTGTGTGTGTGTGTGTGTGTGTGTGTGTGTGTGTGTGTGTGTGTGTGTGTGTGTGTGTGACTGCTTTGTCTTGGCAATTCTCCTTCACACAAAGACATCAACATAATAAATGAACACATCAATGTGACACAATTCAGAAAGCTTATATCTACAAACAGATCTATTCCTCTCACCTGACACACAGGGCAGATTACCTCCTCTGCCTGAAGGGCAACTTGGTTGGCCAGAGCAGCTGTATCAAAATTGAGAACATCCATGATTGTTTTTTCCTCTGTAAATAAGCATTAGTTCAATATTATTATACACTGAATTAGTATAATTACAAAGAGAATATGTATAAAATCAATGCATTGAAAACATTTAACATCATAAGATTAAGATCAATGTCATTCCTTAACAATTAGTTTTTTGGAAATACATGTTCACCAATCACAGAAGCTCTGCTTACTGATCTACACAATTACAAAGCTATTTTAATCAAATCCAACCCGTCATTACAGAAAAATCTAAACTGAGATCAAATTTAGGCAGAACAGGTCAAAAGTACATGAAACATTCTTGTTATAAGATTATTATCAATAAATAACTAGAATAATCATACCCTCTGATATGAGTTCTTGATGAATCTCTTCCATAAGAGCCATTAATGCCTCATCATCTTGGGAATCTTCCTGACTGAAAAAGAGGTTAATCTTAGACAGGCACTGCGGGTAAACAATTACTATTACATTTCACTTGATAATGTTTGACAAGTTCCTCCCTCTTTCTTCCTTCCCTTACCATGAGAGGGGAAAACCAGTGCCTGGACTCATGGCGACCCACTCCACCTCCATCGCATCCTGCACCCTCCTGGCTGCCGGCAAGTTGATGTTATTGTTATTGTTGATGGCATCTCCAGCTGAACGAAAGTGATCCACCAGCTGTGATCTGCTGGACCGCAGCCGTTCCATACAGCGCTGTTGATATTGTCAATGGTAGAACAAATACATAGTTCCTAAACAAAATCCCATAAGGATGGTGATCATGGCAAAACATTGGGTCAAACAACCTTACCTATCAAACTCAATTAAAAGATACCATATCAGGTGATCATAACACAATGCCTCACATTAGGAGAAACCCAAATGCTGCAACAATACACTTGAATACCTTTCAGGCTTGCATTCCCCTAGTTCGGATATCAATCATTTGTTATTCTTGAGAAATTATGTGGTCAGAGAGCAGTGAGTGTGACTCAACGGTAGTTCAGGAAGTATCAAGCCAGACAGTTAATGTTAGGTAATATATATTTGCTTTCCTGACATTGAAACTTTGCTTTCTCAGTAATTAGCAGCACAGTTTAGGTTCACTTCCAGATTTTCCAAGTCTCATACATGATGCCAGACTGTAAGTCTCTCAGGACACAAGATGAAGGTAAAATCTAACTTATTAACTGTGGCCTTTAAAAATAGTCCTCATAATAAGGCAATTAGGAATATGGTATGTAATCTCACATTGTAATTTAAGGATAGACTTAGCTTCAAAATAGCAAACATTGTTAATGTAGCAAGGCTAAAGAAAAGCAATTACTTGGACTTTCATAGCCAAAAAAAACTAACAGACAGAAGATATTGCTGTTTACAAGTGTCTGAGGAGAGCTTGCTTTTCTGACAAGGTTAAATCAAATGTGTCTCACAATCACATGACTAACAGACTGACATAGGACAATTGGTGCAGCTCTGGGGATCCAAAAGGGGCAGAGCCAGCAAATGTGTCAACCCTATAGTCAAACAACGCTCTGGAGTCACTTTGGGTGTGGACGCTGCGGTAAATCCCCGACTCGCCACTATGCCAAATCAGCCCCAACACACATCACTTTGTGTCATTCGTCACCTATTTACTAATTATTCTTATGTTTTATTTCCCATTAAATACTTTTTTAGATTCAATAAGGATTTGTAGTGTTATGAATGCACTGTAGTATTGTAATATAGATAATAACAATTAGTATACATACATAAATAGCACGACACGTGGCAATGCTATTTTGCTGGGTTGTCAGGTAGGTCTGGGAAGGCAGGCAGGTCAGGGGTCGGGGATTAAGGTGGGTCAGGGTCATTCATTTATCACCTGGCCACCCACCCAGCAAGATGGAAGGAAGCGTCACGAATCGTGGTGGACCAATACACAGCCGAGAGAAGGAACTTATATACAACGAATATAACTACTTCTTAGAACCTTGACTTCTACCTCAGTGGTGGTGTGGAAAATAAGTCGAAAGCAGAATAGGTATGTTATATTATTCAGAAAGTTTTTTGGGGGAGTTTTCTTTACCCTTTTCTACAAAATTATGCAGAGAGAGAGAGAGAGAGAGAGAGAGAGAGAGAGAGAGAGAGAGAGAGAGAGAGAGAGAGAGAGAGAGAGAGAGGTGGTGGGGTGGTGTAGGCTTAAAAGGGTCAGGTGATCTCTAATCCTTTTTAATTGCTCTAGTACTGGGAGAGATTTGGCAACGCTGTAGCTGGGAAGTCCCCTTTTCCGACCCCACCCAAAGTGACTCCAGAGCGTGGTTTGACTATAGATCCTATATACCTATGTTATAAGTACCCCTCTGCCATTTCTTGAGGAAGAAAAACAGCATGACAAAAGTAAGGATATGTTGTGCTAATAATTCATTTTGTTTGGTCCCATTATGCACAGAGAGACATCCATTGTGTTTTGTAGTTGATATGACACTGGATTCAGCCACACAGGCATGTCTGACAGTAAGACAATATGTTCATGCATGCATCTTATGCCACAAAACACTCATTTCACTCTCAATAATTGTTAATCTGTTTGACCACAGCCAATCAGTAATCACAAACCAAAGATTTTTCATATGAATCAGTAAAGGTGCACGCTGTGCAGCATCTGGCCGACATCAAATGTGACTCATTCATTTCATATCCCCATCCTATATGATGACGTATCTCACCAGTACGTAAAGTGGTGTTATCGTAGGGCATCCAACACATAATAGTGGTGTCAGCTGGTGTTACTCAAGTCTCCTCATTGCTATCCCTCACCAGCATCTATTCACCACCACTGCCTCATCTTGGCCTCCTGCTGCCATCATGTCACCTTTGTTGCTGTCATCATCTCCCCTTTGCCGCCGTCATTGCCCAGCCTTCATTACAACAACTGCCTCACCTTTGTCATCACCTTCACCTCACCTTCACTGCCCCCACTGCTCTGCCTTGGTCACGTCTCTGGCTCCCTCTTCATCGACACTGCCCTTCATCACACCATATATCCTCTCCTAGACTTGATACGGTCTCTCCTAAGCAACAGACATTTTAAAGTAAGCGCTGCTGGAATGTATAGTGACTCACATGCAATAGCTAGTGGTGTGCCCCAGAGCTCAGTTTTAGGCCCATTGTTGTTCCTTAACATAACATATAACATATAACATAAATAATAGGATAACAAAGGGCCACCAGGGCCCATCTAGGTTATCCTGTATCAGTCGCACAGCGACCTCGTCATCCTTCTGTATATGAATCATGTCACCTCTGATGTGTCCTGCAATTTCAAACTCTTTGCCAATGACCTGAAACTGTGCATCCAAATAAATCACTCCACTGTAAATGAGGCCCTCAGAGGTCTTACAAAAGACTAGAGAGATATTGATGAGATAGTGTCAACTGCTGAATCCTGAGGACTGAAAATAAATGCAAACAAATGTGCAGTGTTAAGAATTCAGAAAGGATCATTTGATTGGAACCTTGTGGGTCCATACTTTAGTTATTACCTAAATAATGCACCAATTAGTTTTGTAGACAACTTCTCCGACCTAGGAATAACAGTTGACGCCTCACTAAAATTTCAACATGGCTATTCATATTGTTTCTCAGGCTGGACCTCTAGCTAATAATTTGCTGAAGGCCTCTGTATGTTGCTCTCCATTATTCATGGTTACTCTTTACAAATCCCATACCAGATTCCTTTTAGAATTTTCTTCATGTCTGGGGTTCATTGTGTATACAGGTGACAACAAATAGATGGAATTTGTACAGAGAAAGTGGACCAAATACATTCAAGGCCTTCATGACAGGAGTTATTCTGACAGACTAACTCAATTAAACCTCTACTCTGTGATGGGAAGACTTCTGCGTGCAGACCATATCAAGTATTGGAAAATCCTCCAGAGACAATCAACTATCCAGTCTGAGATGCTGTTTGTCCTTGCCCCATCAGTGGACATTCCTACAAACTTTTCCCAACGCACCACAACTTGGAATCAAGACAAAGATTTTTCTCTCAGAGATGCATCCTTCTCTGGAATTCCCTATCTGCTCAAGTCACCCAAACAGGCTCACTAGTCTTTCTTAAACAGTTGCTACATGGTGCTTTAGGGAAACCGGTTGTTTGAGTATAATGAATAATTATATTTTGTATTTATCCAAATGCTGTATAAGGTGTACTATCCAGTCATCACTTATTGCAACTCATTCATACCTTGGTTTAGCACACCAGCAGCTCTGGGCTCCCCCACAGTTCTACCGACTTCCTTTTTTTCCAAATTTTGTGCTACACTTCCATTAGCAAGGGAGCCAACCAGGTAAGTTAACAGCAGCCTAACCCTCGATCTCATCTCTCTCTCTCTCTCTCTCTCTCTCTCTCTCTCTGCTTTACATTTCTTTGTATATCTCACATTCACATTCTTACTTACTTTATGATAAAGAACAAGATTATTTTTTTTTTATCTTTAATATTTGAGAATTTTGCAAAAAATGCCAGCCACAGAAAAGTTTCCTATACATTCATGAGTGTGATACTGTTTCCAACCAGTGAGAGGTAAGTCAGCACAATATCAAACAAAATATGGACTATTTTGAAGAGACTTGCAAAAAAAAAAAAAAGGTATCCGGTCATTTTGCCCACATGCCATTTCGCCACATTATGGAGTCATTTTGCCCACACTGTGGAGTCACACGTTTGGTTCTTCATCTCTCTCTCTCTCTCTCCAAAACACAAATAAAAAAGTCTTAGGTCAGAATTCAGAAACTCTTTGTTCCCTTACAAGAACTAGGCTATTTTCAAAGATGACATAGTTTATTAGTCATGTTCCCTAGTGTTTTTCCTGTTGATAATGTTGAAAAGCCGGAAAACACCTTCAAACCAGTAATTTTACTGTAGCCTTATGAAAGTAGTGGAGATGTGCTGCAAAAGTGCTTCAGAATACGGTGCTTTGAACAATCTGACTATTTCTCTGCTATATAGACAGCATTATCAATTACCACCTACAACTTCCAAGGCTTTTTTCTATTTGTTCTTATCATTTTCCACTGGTCTCATAAATAAATAAGTTGTTTTATGTGATTGTTTTTAGTCTCATTTATCTTAATGTGTTCTGTGGTTTTAGTACATGAATGTTCTTTTTCATTGATACACTATTGTTCTAGATATTTCTATGCTTTGTTTTGTTCATTTCATACATTGTAATCCTAGATATCTTATAGAGATTGATGTTATTTGTAGTTTATGTGTTTTATATTCTTTGTTTTCATTTTAATATATACATAGCTTTTAGAAATCATATCAAATAAATGGTGTTAAGTATATTTTCAAGTATTTCTGTATATGTAGCTATGGTTCATTTTGGTCAATAAACTTTGTGGAGAATGAACTTGCATGTAGGTGAATTGTCTCTTGTATGTGGGAAAACTGATTTCTATATGTGGATAAATTGATCCTTATATATGTGGGCGAAAAGTCTTCAGGGCAAATCGACCGTAAACCAATAGAGAAAATATCAAATCTCACCCTAAAGCAGACTTGGTCACAACTAACATATTTATTACAAAGCCTTGAACTAAGAGTTTAGTAAAATTTATTTTACCTATTGATTGTCCTGGTTGGCTGCCACACCTAGATTGCATGCTAGGTTTGTTCAACAAAGTAACATTGCCTGTCCAACAACTACTGGCACGTCAGCCCACAAATATATACTGACAGAAATAAATAGTGGACGGAATTGAGTGGTATAAGCAGCACACATTTACATCAAATCATAAAGTAAAGAGTGGATGCGTGGTAAAATGATTATCAGATCCCTCCATTACTTAACTGTCAGAGACAAAGACGAATAGAAATATTGGATGAAACTTAATAATTACCAGATTCAAGTGAAAGTATCTTTATTGTCGTGACTAATGTTTCTTTAAATAGGAGTGGAGCATACTGGTGCGTTGGCTACACAAAACAACACCCAACACACACACTGGGCCAATGAACAAGACCAGGTCTGTTCCTCCCCTCCTACAACGTATTACGTAAACCACTGACCTTCGTAGGGTTCAAGTACACACAGCTGAACCAGCTGCCCTTGGAACACACGTCCTGGGGCGCTTGTCACGGGGTGCTCACCTCTCTCAAACACACCTGTCACTCCTGCCACTTACCTTGCGATAAACATCCTTCCAGGGGGGAGTTCTGCCACGTGCATTCTTATACAGCTTCCTGTGGTGCAGCCTCCGCTCCGGCGTGCCTCTCTGCATCCTGTCTATGCCTAAGTGCTCGCCGCTGCCTCGCGCCCACCGTGTTCCGGGTGTTAGGACACCAAGTTTTTGTGAGGCATCTACCACTTCCTGGGCCGTCAGCTGACTGCCTCTTCCCGCCAGCCGTGTGGCCGCCCCACTACCTGTGTTATGGAGGCACAACAGGACAAAACAAAACACTCCACTCCTAATACAATACAATCAAACCTAAAAAGACCTCTTTGCTTCCTGTAACTTTTCTGGCTAAATACGGTACTTATACATGATCAGTGAAGCTAGAAATGTTTTACACAAAATTATTTGATCTTATATCACCATTATGTACTGAACTACCCTCAGAAATACGACGGTTTCTATCTTCACTTATAGTATTCTTAAGAATCTACCTAAGTTATTCCCATGACTCATTGAGCTTGGATTCAGAGTGATGCTTTCAAATGATTTTCTGATAATGTCTGGCGTTATACCCTTCGAATATGATAATTCTTAGTACGTCAATCAAAGATAAGATTAGGAACACACACACACACACACACACACTTTCATTACCTGCATGAGCTTGAAGGAAAACCTGCTTGTAATATTAAGCAATGTGAAACAATCATACATAACGTCAACTAATGTTCTTATTTAACGTAAAGATTTTTTGTCTTTTTTTTTTACAAATGACCATCGCATTAGAGACCCACTTACCCCAGAGAGAGAAAGAAGAGGGGAGGGTAAGAGCTTTATGTGCTTGCATCCGGATTTTTACAACTATCATTCATCCCCTCGTAGGGTTCTTGAAACTTCACATACATGCCTAGCTGAGTTCTCAAGACTGTTTCATTCTTTAATAATGCAGAAGCTTGCTAATCTGTCACTAGAACCGTAAAAACACCATTCAAACCCCGTGTAGCTTTTGAATATAACAAGTGTATCGCACAAGGATATTTCATGATGGCATTATGAAATATTCTAAAAGACCATGATTTTTCTTCTCTCTAAAACTAACATGGATTAGATTTCAGTTACATCACTGTCATATATACGTAATAATGGAGAAAGAAATAAGAATGGAGTAAGAGGGTATAACAAATTTATTTAAGTATCTTGTACTCAATGCGTAAATAAATGTTATATATTCATGAGATAACGTGCCATGCCAACACAGTCTCCACGTGGTGACCTCCCTCGGCATCACCCCCTCAGACCCGTTCGTCGCCCGCTGCTCTCCGCTGCCCCTAGTCACGTCCTCTGGGCTCTGACTGGCCCGGGATTAGTATGATTCACACATGCAGGCGGGCATTATTCCTCTTTCTATTTTTAGTTCTTGATCCGCCTCCATCTGCATGAACAATGCAAGTTAACAAAGAGCCACTTAGTTAGCCATTATAGTAGATACCGTCAACGTAAGCTAATACTCTACTGAATCATGCAATCGTCAGCACTCAGTAGTGTGCTATCAATACTTCTAGATACTGAATTATGGCTAGAGATACCACAACTGCATAGCTGAAAGATAACAGTTACCTCTCTCAGGGCTAATTCCTTGTGAAAGAACTAAGGGGGACTTCTCTTTGCTTCATACCACGCATGCTTCAGAAACGAAGATGTAGAGGACTATTTATGACGTTAGCTATTTACAAAACGCTTTGCTCTCAGATAATGGTTCTTTATACACCCAGAGACGTTTAGCTAAGTTTTCAAGGATTTCTTCTGCTATTAATGAAGACATTTTGTTAATCTATTATCAAAACTAGAAAAAACAACCATAATAATACCCATAACCTCAACGGACTACATAATGAAACAAGTCGAGGTGCAGCCAGCAGTGTTTCATATTATGTTCATATATCAGACAGAACACGAGAGAAGTCACCGTATTTACTATTTCACTTTCTTTGATTTCCTGAAGTTGTTCCAAGGCAATGATATACGGAAACAGCCCGTACAAGCCGTACATCTTAGCCCTGAGAGACATGGGGATTCCAGAAAGCATATCGCGCGATTTCCTGCGTGACGTAACGGGAGATAAGACGAATGTGGCTTGGTGGAAACCTCTCACCTGGGAGATTCATATTCTCACAAGACAAGAAAGAAGCACATGTGACTTTTTTCGATTATTTTGTCAGCACGCAATTTTGTATTTCTTATTTTGCGACCTTTTTTTCTTATTTCTTACCAGCGTACCAAAGAGATGCTGCATTTTGAAAGGCTTTGGGCTTTCATAGGGATCATTTCAAAATTCCTCAGAAGTGATTAGTTAGCTTGTCATGGCTGTTTTGTCATTGACCGTGCAGAGCTATCAGTAGAATCATTAATACCTCCTTGAAAACCATAATAACTTTCGCTGAAGTCTGTTCAAAGCAATCGAGATAACACTGAAGGTTTGAGGCGAATGTCTACAGTCTTACACTTACAGAGTACTTTAAAAAAAATATAGGTCATAAGTATTGTTCCACAATGAAATACAAATTCAAATTATTTGTTGAGAGAATTTTTATATTCCCGTACTAGATCACGGACAATGGAAAGACAAAGTTAGATAAATATCATACTCTGGTCCTGGCCGGCTCAGCGGGATTAGTGTCGTTAGGAAGGCGTGCATTGCTGTGCATACCTAGGCTGGTCCTGCCTCGCTGGAAGAGATCGATACGGCACTGGTTTTAGAGAGCATGACTGACCCGCCCTCTATACATTTCATACAACGTTCGATATGGAAATCACCACACTTGCATTGCAATTTATAACAAACAACTGTGTGTGTGTGTGTGTGTGTGTGTGTGTGTGTGTGTGTGTGTGTGTGTGTGTGTGTGTGTGTGTGTGTGTGTGTGTGTGTGTGTGTGTGTGTATGTGTGTGTATTCTTTTAATATGTCATTACAAAACAATAACAGAGATCGTTATTATCAGCCCATGTTTTGTATAAATAAACATATTTCCATCTCATTTATTCTTCTGTGATTTATATATTCTGTGATGTTTCCTCCTAGGACCCAATCAGTGAGGTGAGCTGTGTATGTGTTACCAGACACTGGCAGTTGTTTGCATCTGCTTTCAGATTTATTTTGAGACTCCCCCTGTTGAATCCCAGTAATCATTGCTCGTAAGGCCTTGCTGTTTACGACGGTCAGATGATGTCCGTGCATTCTTATCTATTCAATTAGGTTCTCCAATCTTTGCTTTCTAAAGGATAGATTCAGAAGACGTCTTTCTCTTTCTCTCTCTTTTGTTATTTTTTTTCTTTTTAATACCGTATTTTCCTTCCAAATACATTTGTCCTTTCTGATATCATGAGAGCTGATCACGTATATGCCATCAGCTTGTAACCACGAAGCTCTCCACCAGGATTACACTTCCTACCGTAACACCTCCTCATCCGCTGTACTGAACTATAGTCATGGCACTGATAACCATCTCTCCTGCACCCCATTCTGCGACTGTCTTGATCGCAGTGGTTAGCCTCAGGACCCAAGAGAGACAAGAGCCACCTGGAACAACTCATCCACAGTCACCAGACCGAGACCAAATCCACTAAGATTACTTTCCCTCAACCCGACCTGTCTCAACACAAGGAACACCCAGGCAGACTCTCAAGGGGGAAAGTGATATGTAATACACCCTCCCCTCTCCTCTGTTTTTTTTTTGTTTTTTTTTTCGCCTCAGGAAAGTGAGTGTCTTTAATTTCAGCATATACATATATTTTTTTCATTGTTATTTTTTATAGTAGGTCTGATCAGATTCTATCATAAGAGTTATAGTGCGTCTATGAGTGAATGTCAGCCGCCACTTGCTCAGATTCCCCCAAACGGCGGATTGGTGTTAGCTTGAGAATAAATAGAGCAGAAGAATTCGCTCCTTCTTTACACGTTAGCTTTACTATGGCAACACATCACTTGAACTTATTTCATAACGTGCATGTCATCTTCACACACACACACACACACACACGCCCGGTAGCTCAGTGGTTAGAGCGCTGGCTTCACAAGCCAGAGGACCGGGGTTCGATTCCCCGGCCGGGTGGAGATATTTGGGTGTGTCTCACCTAGCAGTGAGTAGGTACGGGATGTAAATCGAGGAGTTGTGACCTTGTTGTCCCGGTGTGTGGTGTGTGCCTGGTCTCAGACCTATCCGAAGATCGGAAATAATGAGCTCTGAGCTCGTTCCGTAGGGTAACGTCTGGCTGTCTCGTCAGAGACTGCAGCAGATCAAACAGTGAAACACACACACACACACACACACACACATAGCATTTCACTACATGGACAAAGAAATGATGAAGAAATTGATAAGTACTATAATAAGACCCAGATTGGAATATGCAAGAGTAGTGTGGACCCCTCATAAAAAGAAACACATAAGGAAATTGGAGAGACTACAAAAAATGGCTACAAGAATTATTCCAGAATTTGAAGGGATGACATATGAGGAGAGACTAAAGGCTATGGATCTACCAACCCTGGAACAAAGAAGGGAGAGAGGAGACCTGATACAAGTTTATAAATTGATCAACGGAATGGACCAAGTGGATAATGAGAAACTGATCCTGAGAGAAGAATATGACATTCGAAGCACAAGATCGCATAGTAAAAAGATGAGAAAAGGAAGATGTCTGAGAGATGTTAAAAAATATAGTTTCCCGCAAAGATGTATTGAGACGTGGAACAGTTTATATAAAGAAGTAGTGTCTGAAACGAGTGTGCATACTTTTAAAGTAAGATTGGATAAGTGTAGATATGGAGATGGGCCACACGAGCATAAAGCCCAGACTCTGTAAAACTACAACTAGGTAAATACACACACACACACACACACACACACACACACACACACACACTACTTTAAAGAAAAATTGGATAAGTATAGATATGGAGACGGGGCCACACGAGCATAAAGCCCAGCAGGCCCTGTAAAACTACAACTAGGTAAATACAACTAGATAAATACACACACACACACACACACACACACACGGCCCGGTAGCTCAGTGGTTAGAGCGCTGGCTTCACAAGCCAGAGGACCGGGGTTCGATTCCCCGGCCGGGTGGAAATATTTGGGTGTGTCTCCTTTCACGTGTAGCCCCTGTTCACCTAGCAGTGAGTAGGTACGGGATGTAAATCGAGGAGTTGTGACATTGTTGTCCCGGTGTGTGGTGTGTGCCTGGTCTCAGGCCTATCCGAAGATCGGAAATAATGAGCTCTGAGCTCGTTCCGTAGGGTAACAACGTCTGGCTGTCTCGTCAGAGACTGCAGCTCATCAAACAGTGAATTACACACACACACCGCGTAGTGTAATGGTTAGCACACTCGGCTCACAACCAAGAAGTCCTGGGTTCGAGTTCCGGGCGCGGCGAGGCAAATGGGCAAGCCTCTTAATGTGTAGCCCCTGTTCACCTAGCAGCAAGTAGGTACGGGATATAACTCGAGGGGTTGTGGCCTCGCTTTCTCGGTGTGTGGAGTGTGGTGTAAATGTGGTGTGGTCTCAGCCCTACCCGAGATCAGTGTATGAGCTCTTAGCTCGCTCCGTAATGGGGAAGGCTGGCTGGGTGACCAACAGGCGACCGTGGTGCCACGGTGGTGGTGGTGGTGAATTACACACACACACACACACACACACACACAGCGTAGTGTAGTGGTTAGCACGCTCGACTCACAATCGAATGGGCCGGGTTCGAGTCCCGGTAAGCGGCGAGGTAAATGGGCAAGCCTCTTAATGTGTGGCCCCTGTTCACCTAGCAGTAAATAGGTACGGGATGTAACTCGAGAGGTTGTGGCCTCGCTTTCCCGGTGTGTGTTGTGTGTTGATGTGGTTTCAGTCCTACCCGAAGATCGGTCTATGAGCTCTGAGCTCGCTCCGTAATGGGGAAGACTGGCTGGGTGACCAGCAAGCGACCGAGGTGAATTACACACACACACACACACACACACACTTCCTCTTAGAGTTAGTAATTAAGTAGTTAGGCTCTTATGACGTAAGGGGCATCCCATCACTGCCATGCCAGTACTCTCTTAACGATACGTACTGTGAATGCACCAAACTATATACTGCCGAGTGAAGTTATTCGACCCTACCAACACACACATATACATTATCGTTGTTTCATATCCTTCAGACAACGTGACTCCAGACTGTCTAACAACACTGATCAAGGTGCCCCTCATGGGTGGCATACCTCTAATGAAACGGAGACTTGCGGAGGCGCGACTCAAGGTGAATTAAAAGTTGATAGTGCATATGAATGCTCGTTAACTTCAGAGCAACAGACGGGGGAGACTTCAAACAGGGATAACACACAGCAGAGGAGGAGGAAGAAGGGAGGGAAAGGACGGGGAGGGGTGGAAGGGAGGGTTGTACTGGGGCGCGTGTGACTGCTCATGGCCCTCCTTACTTTAGTGGTGCTCTCACGCTGTTCACATGCCGCTTGAGTGCCGAGGGGATGATGATGATGATACAGCTGCTCTGCTCGAGTGTGTAGCTCCGGCCTCCCGCACTCCAGTCCGCATGGAGAAGTGCACGCGCTGAGTGTGTGGTGTCCTCGAATCGGTGTACAAATGGCCACGAATTATAGTTTGCATAGAATGTGGTGACCTTGGTAGCGTGAAGGTTGGGAGCAGGTGCGTGAGGAACACTTGTGATCAGGTGGTGTTGTGCCGAAGAAGCGTGAGGAGGAGAAGCTGGTCGACAAGATAATGAAAGTGAACGGAATGTACATAAATAGCCAACACTCTTTAACTTTATTTTGGAAGGCTAATATTTTGAATTCTCCCTGTGTAATCATCTTTCTTTTATGAGAAGCGACAATGAGCAGATTTTTCTTATTACTTTTATCTGTTTATTTATCTATTTGCATATCTATTCATTTATTTATTTGTTCATGTATTTATTGTGTGTGTGTGTGTGTGTGTGTGTGTGTGTGTGTGTGTGTGTGTGTGTGTGTGTGTGTGTGTGTGTGTGTGTGTGTGTGTGTGTGTGTGTGTGTGTGTGTGTGTGTGTGTGTGTGTGTTTGTTCGTGCGCACCCTTGACTAAAATCCTTGACACATAATAAATTAAGACAAACAGACCTACATTCATGCACATAAGGAAACACAGAACCTTAGAATCTTCCTCTATATATTTTCTTTTTTTCTTTTTTTTATGCACGAGAAGCGGAAATGAGTAAGATTTTTCTTTTTTTCTTTTTTTCTTTTTTTATGTGTGTCTGAGACGAATTCCTTGACACATAACAAAACGCGAACACACAGACCTACATTGACAAACACATGAGCAAACACAGATCCTCATTAGCGGCAGAGATCACACGCAGCCGAATTGCAGCCTTACTTGGACCATAACACGATCATCCTCTCAAATCAGATTCACTGTTCTAAGGACCATTACGAAACACCATTGGCGCAACAAGATAAGATAACTCTTCCTTGCGCTGCATGAAGTGACTGGGGCGCTTCAAGGTCCCCTGTCTTCCTGTTGGATGACCTAGATGCAGATAAAAGAGTCTCCAGCTATGAAGATATGAAGATATATAATAGATAAAACATAGGGATGAAAAGAAAGGTGGGAAGGAAGGGAGGATGAAAAAGATGAATAGATGGAAGGAAAGTGGGAGAAGAAGGAGGAAAAGCGAAAAGGAAATTAAAAAGAAGGAAAGAAAATGAAGGAATAAAATAGAAAAGATGCATATAAGTAAGGGAACTAGACTCTGAAACTGTCATGAAAATAATGAAAACTATGAAAAAACGAGAACTGTAGGAAGAATAAAAGTGAAAGAACACAAGAAGAGGAAGAAAACAGTGAAATGATTTGAATAGACAATGAAACGAAGTGAAAACAATGAATTTATCTTAACGTATACAATGAAAAACAGAGAGTTAAATAATAAGATAGTACAATAGCATCTTACGAATTCTTTTGTGTGTTTCACTGTTTGATCTGCTGCAGTCTCTGGAGAGACAGCCAGACGTTACCCTACGGAACGAGCTCAGAGCTCATTATTTCCGATCTTCGGATAGGCCTGAGACCAGGCACACAACACACACCGGGACAACAAGGTCACAACTCCTCGATTTACATCCCGTACTACTCACTGCTAGGTGAACAGGGGCTACACGTGAAAGGAGACACACCCAAATATCTCCACCCGGCCGGGAAATCGAACCCCGGTCCTCTGGCTTGTGAAGCCAGCGCTCTAACCACTGAGCTACCGGGCGCGCATGTGTGTGTGTGTGTGTGTGTGTGTGTGTGTGTGTGTGTGTGTGTGTGTGTGTGTGTGGGGTCGTGCTCTCAACCTTGAAAGTCGTTGGAATATGTTATCATTGACTATCCATCTTGTTATCATATCCAGCAGTCCTTAAAACAATGATAATGGGTAATGCTGTGAAGATATCTCTGAACTTTTCTTGATTCTCAGGATAAGAACACTCCCAGGTTAGTCTTTTGGTCTTTAACAGAATAATGACTAAATATGTAAAAAGATATCTCATACAGTATTTTTTAGGGGATGTCGGGTACATTACGTTTGGATGTTACTACTACTACTACTATTATTACTACTACTACTACTACTACTACTACTACTACTACTACTACTACTACTACTACTACTACTACTACTACTACTACTACTACTACTACTACTACTACTACTACTACTACTACTACTGCTACTGCTACTACTACTGCTACTGCTGCTGCTGCTGCTGCTGCTGCTGCTGCTGCTGCTGCTGCTGCTGCTGCTGCTGCTGCTGCTGCTGCTGCTGCTGCTGCTGCTGCTGCTGCTGCTGCTGCTGCTGCTGCTGCTGCTGCTGCTGCTGCTGCTGCTGCTGCTGCTGCTGCTGCTGCTGCTGCTGCTGCTGCTGCTGCTGCTGCTGCTGCTGCTGCTGCTACTACTACTACTGCTACTACTACTACTACTGCTACTATTACTACTTCTACTACTACTACTACTAATACTACTACTTCAGAATGAATACAGAAAGTTTCCAAATGATTGAGCAATTTACTTCCACAAGTGTCGATATTTGTCCTCCTCCTTCTCCTCCTTTTCTTCCTCCTCCGCCTCCTCCTCTTCCGCCCCCTCCCGCTCTTCTTCCTTCTTCTCCTCCTCCTCCTCGTCCTCCTCCTCCTCCTCTCTCTTCTCCTCTTTCTCCTCCACCAGAAGGCAGCCTTCTGCCTTCTGCTTTGCTGTCCTATCTCTACCACTGGTAGTTAGTAGATAGTCTTCACAAACAGCCTAGTAAGGACCTAAGGGTCTGTTGCTGTTTGTCTTCTTTTGTATTCCTTTGTATTCCTCCTCCTCCTCCTCCTCCTCCTCCTCCTACTACTACTACTACTACTACTACTACTACTACTACCACCACCACCACCACCACCACCACCACCACTACTACTGCTTCTACCACTACTACTACTACTACTACTACTACTACTACTACTACTACTACTACTACCACCACCACCACCACCACCACCACCACTACTACTGCTTTTACCACCACTACTACTACTACTACTACTACTACTACTACTACTACTACTACTACTACAGAAGCAAGCAGACAAAGAATGAATAAAGCAACAGATAATGTGAAAATAAAGTGATTTAAATGGTAGCCGCCACTCGGACCCGCATATCGCTTCATGTAACTAAGGATCGTGCCCACTGCCTAGTAACTGCCAGCTGACACCACCACCACCACCACCACTGCAGCTCTGAGTCAGAAAGCTAAGGCAGCCTACGGAGATACGTGTAGTTTGTATAGTAATCGAGTCTGATAGTGTCATTCATGTAAACAAGTAAACAAGTCGGATAGTGATAACATGCTCGTGATAGTATACTTAATTCATTTGTTTACTTCTCGTTTTTAGTGTTAGTTTTGTTGGTGGTGGATGAAGGTGTATAGGTATTATGCGGTTTTTTTTTTTTTTTTTCCTTTAACTGATGATGATGGTAGTGGTAATGATGGCGATGACGATGATGGTGATGGTAAGAAATGTAAGAGAACGAAGGAAAAAATAATAGTAAAAGAAAGCATTAAAGTTATTCAGAGGTGAGATAAAATGACGACATGGTAACAACTCTCTCGTCCAACTTTACTTCAAAACATTTTACTTATTTTCACATCATTACATCGCAAAAGAAAAAAAAAACGGCTAGGAAAAAAAACAGTTATCTCATAGAAAACTGTAATATGATCATACATTACGAGTCGCCAATGAGAAATACTCGCGGTCATGTGAAGTGTTGGCCAGGTGGTACAGTACGTGTGGTGTAGGTGTGTGGCGTATGGGGGGCAGCATGAGTGAAAGGCTGGAACATCTCTGCCACGGGAGACAGGTGATCTCTGATGGTTGAATATCAGCGAGGCGAATCACTCACTCCGTTTCTCGTTATCTTGTTGATTGATCATTGAATAACCAAAGGACATTAAAAGCAGGAACAAAAATAGATAAATAAGCTGAGGAAAGATAACGATAACAGTCTACAGGTTTAAGGACCAAGCAGATGAAGGCCAAAGTAAAACGCATTTCCTTACCAAGACGTGTCGTAGATCAAAACTTAGTTTGATTAGAAATTGCAAGAGCTCAGTAGCAGCGCCCTTAAAGAGAAGTGGATTGTTTAGAAATATAATAAAAGTCATCCGTCGCTCGTCAGATCTATGGGCAAAGTCTGTGAAAGAAAGCTCTACCTCTGTTCACGAACGCTCACGGAAGTCCCTCCTCCTGGGTGGAACACGTCAGGGGATCGACGCTCTGTGGTCTGCTACTGATTGGGTAAGTTTTGTATAAAGTTTACATTTTAGTGTTACCATTGTTTCTTTACCAACACACAAATTATTTTCTTTGGGCATGAAAAACATCCTTCACTTTCTTCACTAAATCTCATTATTCAAACACAAAAGCAAGTCAGTAGCATTTAACCCTTTCAGTACTGGGACGCATTTTTACCTTGAGTTCTGGGTGTGATTAGACGATTTCATTTACATTAGGAACGGTCTATGAAGGACAGAAGATAAATGGCTAGTCTTCACTATTTTGATTCCCATACAAGTTTCTGAAGCTGTATAAAATCATCAAATAGTAAGCAAGATAAGTATGAAAACGTATGATACTGTAAAGAGAATATAGAGGCTTGCAAATTTCTGGGGGACTGAAAGAATATTAGTTATCTCAAGGTGCTTATAGAGACCGGACTGCAAACATCCAACACCCTATAGCAGAGAGAGCGGCCAACCAACCCTACCCAGTGGGAGGGAAGACGCATTCGTCCTTTGGGAGGAACTCGAGAGATTAGCAGTAACACGTGAAGGGTAGACCACTGTTAATTAAGCTCGTTTTCTTAAACACTTGTGTGCTTCACCTCCACTGTTTCAAAAGGCCTTATTTAAATTTACACGAATTTTTAAGGTGGTTTTTTTTATGGTTCTAGAGGCAAGTGACAAGATTTCTACATTATTAACTGAAGAAACACACTTGAAACCCAGCTAATCATCTCTGTGGACCTTGAAAAGAGTCGTAGCCAGAGAGCAAAGCGTTTCTGAATACGGGCTTATAAGAGTCAGCAAATGCCGGCAGTGTTTATCTATGACACCATATTTATGTCAAACTTTCCTCCACATCTCAACCCAATGATGGAATGCAAGGCTCGTCAGGCATCAGTGAAGGAGTGGCTTGTGTGTCGCGTGGACGGAGTGTAAACCTTGGCTTGGTCTTAATTGTTTTGTAGGTCATGAGATGCAGATCACATGTGTTTATATCGACAATGGTATCAATGGACATGCCACGCACTTATTACACAGAAGTTGCCTAATGTGGGTTTCAGTGCCTGTCTTGTATATTATGTATGTACATACGTCAACTTTTTTAGCAATCTCTATCTTTTTCTTCTTTTTCACTTTAGATCGCTTCAGGTTATTCCCTTCCTTTTTTTGTCATTCACTGGTTCACTGTGTTCTTATTGCTCATGTTATCAAATCCAGGTGATATGTGATTATAGTTCTCTCTTCCCCCTTCACCTCCACCTCTTCTCCCTCACTCTCATCCCTCTCCCATTCATGCTTCCCCATACATATCTTCCTCCCTACACACTGATTTTACTGTTGTATCTATGCCTGTCTGTCCTTGAACCTTCTAGTGCCATCTCCATCTTACACATATCTCTATGTCGCCCTTCTGCCTTTCCGTGTGTGTGTGTGTGTGTGTGTGTGTGTTAAATAGATTACTTCATTTTGAATCATGTTTTGAAATAAATTGCCCAGCCCTGTCCTTGCTTTGAATTACGTGCTGCTTTTTTATTTGTTATTATTTGTATCGTCATCACGCACTACATCGCTGTCTGCCGAGCCTGACTAGCATATATGAATGGTTATTTCCGGAAGGTCATGAGAAGCACATATGTTGGTAACAAAACTCAATATGTGTCTCTTAACAGCCTCTCGGCATATACACCTTACTATGGGAATGTCTGAACACTGCTACTCTTCAAGAAGGAATGTCCTGCCGTCACACCACACACCACCCTCCTCATTCCTAAGATGAACTCACCGCCAGATTTTCCACACGTAGGCCTATTCAGCCTGGGCCTACTCATTTCCTCTTTGCCCATCCCGTCTACCCATCTCCCTCACACAAAGCGAGCAGGATTTACCTATAATAATTATATAGAGGTGCTGAACGTATCGTCGCCAGGGAAGTTTAATGATAACTACTTAAACCTTTTTTACCTTTCCTGTGCTATCTCGTTAACATTTTTTATTTTTGGGTTTGTATTTGTCTATTTATCTTCGGTTTGGGAATTCTGAGTAATTTGGCATTTCATCTCTGGCGGAAATGCCCAAATTCTTGACGTGTTTCCTTTCTTAATACCAAGTGGCAACTCCAGTGGCCTGGGGCTATGACCTGACTTGCGCCCCCCCCCCTTCACGCGGTCAAGCCGATGTTTACCAAGCGCTGGCTCACTCGAGGCTCCAGCAGCAGTATAGCACCTCGCTCCGTCAGTACCCATCGCTACTCATTTGGAGCTGCCTCACTCACCTCTTTTGTTCTATTCGCATATATTCTGTGCTGTAAACATATAAGGAGGTCATACTAGCGTGTTTACATGGCTGCCCGCCAACACATCTGAATGGGAGGAACAATTTAATACGGTGGAACAGCAGCCCAGCCACACCAGACAAAGGCAGCAGCCGTCCACGTGCACCAGCCTCGCTACACGCTCAAGTATACTTAATACTTACAAAGAACCTATCTTAATGAACTACAGTAGTACAGCATTGTCACCACCAATAGAATATAACTAATCATGAAATATTGTAAAATTTCTTAAATATCAACTTCTTAACTTTATTCAGCTGATAACCCCACACTCATAAAAATATCTTAACTTTAAGAGTATACAGGTGAAAATCCAGACGCATTTCTTTAGAATTACTGGTGGCTTTCACATCAGACGCGTTTTCGAAGGGAGTGTCAAATGAAACATGACACGGTGGCTAAAATGAAATATAAAAATTCTCCCAAGTAATCTTACTCTGTGATCCCCTACCCCGAACTTACCAGTCCCTTTCACTGCGTCCTCACCTTCCCGTGTATCGTACAGCAGCACACCAGCCACAGCCCTCCCTCAAAACCTCCATACTTCCTTGACCTTGTTTCTAAAGATCGTATATGGTTATCCTTGATCAATTATCTTTACTGTCCTTCCAGGTTATAGGAAAGAGACTCTTACTGAATAACAAAAGAAGAATAATACCCAAATACAAATACAGGAGCCCCGTCCCCCCAGTCAAGATTATGGTGCATCTGATTACAGTTGTAGTCTACGTTTTTGCCAAGCCAATGTTTCTGGGAATTGTAACAAAAACAATCAGTCCACCTGCTCTGAGTTAATGTGTGATAGCGCACGAACTGAGGCCGAGAGAAGGAAAACAAGCTGGAAGTTCTATATTCCCGGAGCACGCTTCACCTGCCACCACTCAGCTGTGAGACTCGCAGCGCTGAAGGTGGCGCATAGTTTTAATGGTTGAGTTATTGTGTTATTGCTAATGTTGATAACAGATGATAAAGAAGTGTTGTGCTGATAACTGCAGCTGTATATACATCTACTCATATATGTTTATTGATTTGTTGGTGTGGGAGGCGTGTGTGAGTATGTATGTAAAACTCAAATGAAGACCAGTCACTACACATACTACCGTATTTACTCATCTCAGCACAGTCATTGCTAGCAGGAACAAAGCATCATATACTAGACCATTATATGTGGAATACAAGTATATAACAGCGTATTTACGTCACACTAACGCATTTCATCATAACCTTGCAGAAAAGTAGCACAAGGTCTTCGCGACACTCGTGGTTAGAGAAACACATAAATGACCATACATTAACACGGAACCACCATTAACTGTATCATCGAACACGCCATTAAGTAATATCTATATCGACAAATGTTGTTGGATTAGGAAATAATAGATAAACTAGACATAAGTACCTGGGCTGACTCCTTATCTTCTTGGTGTAGCTACATATATACGTACATACATACACCTTATCAGTGGTGTTCCGAGACAAACATTCAGGTGTAGGAGTTGCACTGGGCGACTACAGACTCCCTACAACAGTGTGCTAGAGGTAAATTGCATCGGTTCCTTGTTGCTTATATACACCCTTGAGAAACCATTAGGAGCGATTGAGAGTGGACTGCGTATATTCCGCCTTACTACGCGATTCTTTCAAATGTGGCACAGTAATATAGTGGCAAGGTGTCTTTGAAAACTATACAGGTCTCCGAAGAAAAATGACCTGCGGCATTTCCATTCATTGACCAAAAATTAATAATATGTTCATTTCGTTTCACATCACGACGCATGAATGATTAGCAAGATGTGTGGTAATATATACGAGAAACAGCTGTAGTATTGCATCATAAGAGGGAGGAGCGTTAGAATATAGATCAGTGGGAGAAAAAGCCGGAAAGTAATAAGGGAAAATACAAGAGAGAGAGAGAGAGAGAGAGAGAGAGAGAGAGAGAGAATTTTGCATGGATCTCTCACCATTGCTTTCATTATCGAAAAAAAAAAATAATAAATAAATTTTGGATAAAAACTTGGCACTGTAAACTCCGAAAGAAGAAGGTTGGTAAACAGTATTTTAACCTTTTTGCATCCCGATCTCGGCCACTTTCGCCATCATCGTCAACACCTATAAGTTATTGAATCACCAAGAAGGCACAAGAATAACCCCTTTATACATACAACCACACTCATCATACAAATCTACCAGAAATAATACCCACACACAAAACATAAATGACCGTAAAGTAACACAAGGGACCTTTAATAATAGTTTTGCCCTTTAACATTCTCAGCAGTCTCCCCACTCCCTGTGCTCCAGTCTCATGTAGTGGTTGTTTTGGTTCAGCTGGGCAACCACGCAGCAGGGAACACCTCAGAGCTGCCCTCGTTATGGCGGCACCGGGCTTATTTGATCTGGAGTTGCAGGAGGAGGACGCCATCGAGTGTGACCAGTCCGATGACGACGCGATTGAGGTGGAGGAGGTGAGATCCACTCCTTGCGGCGCCCTCTGCCCCCCTTCCCTGCCATGCTGTTGTGTTTGTGTTTGAGTGTACCTTCCTATTCCTTCTTACCAGATCTAATACTCCCTTCATTCCACCATGTGTATTTTTTACGCTAAAGTTTCTAACAAATAAGGCTTACTACTCCAGGGTTGTCCGCGCGCCTCGTACCCGGGCCATGCTGCTGTGTTTGTGTTCGGTGCACCTCCCTCTTTCACATCACCTGCTTTGTTATTCCTCTGGTGCTATCGTATAACTAAGTGCTAAGGGCTCTTGTGCAGTCTGGCCCAAGTCACCTGTACCCTCCAAACTCGCCATGCTGCTGTGTTTTTGTTCCAGTTGAATGAGTTCCTCCTCTCCCCCCCTTCCCCCCGCCCATCAGCTGCTTTGTTACTCAACGGAGCTTAACAATAGAAGCCTTTCTTTGTTATATAGGTGAAGTTTTACTGGTTTTCTAGGTGGTGAGGCTCTCTTCCCAAGGTGATGCTATTTTCTTTCCTGCCATGCTGCTTTGTTTGTGTTCTATTTGATGTGTCCTTATTTGGTGGTTTAAAACTTCATGAAATTTAAGAATAAAAATCTTTTAAATATTTTTTGTGTACATGAGATTTGGCTTTGTAAGGCAGTAATCTTGCCTGCTATGCTGCTTTGTTTCCTTTTTCTTTCTTATGTGTTTCTTTATACATATTTTTGGATATGTATATATATATTTTTAAATTCCCAATTCACAAATATTTTTGAGAAATTATGTCTGCTCCCAGAGATACTGCTTTTGTCCTTTCTGACTACCATACTGCTTTGTTTACATTTAGGTTCTTTCTTTATCTTATAATTGTTAGGTCCATTGCTCCTTCAGGAAACTAGTCTGTATTCTTCACCTCAAGGTTCTCTATGGTAGACTAAGGCACAATGATCAATCCTTCTTGCCTTGGTTTGGTGTCTTCTGGGTTTATCTTCATTACTAACCATTCTGACACACAGGAGACAGCTTATATTCTTACACACTTTAGGCTCTCTTGAGGAATAATTCCACAAGCCACTGAGATAATCATTGTAGTTCTCATTGGTGTTTTTGCTGCTAATGGTGCAGAATCCTTTGTTCAGATCTTACCAGAATTCTCCAAACACTGAATAACATCCACAGTAACTTGTTCAAAATAATGAGTTAAGCATCCTAATATTGAAAATTAACACATTGCTTAGGAATGCAAAAAAAGAAGGGAGAGAGAGAGAGCACCAAAGTATCTGAGACAAATATTTGACACCATAATCATATACTAACTGATTTATGGAAGGAGGAATAAGTCTCTCTCTCTCTCTCTCTCTCTCTCTCTCTCTCTCTCTCTCTCTCTCTCTCTCTCTCTCTTGTTAGTCTACTATCGCCACAGCACTTTGAGGTTAATAGATTTTTTCATTGGACAGATGTTAGAGGTTGCTGCCCTTCATATAGTTGGTCAGTCCATGTACTGTGTATTAATAGGTAATTCATAGCCAGAAACTAGGGTCAAGCTATACTAAAGATTGAACTAAAGGTAGCTACTTAAGGAAATGTACTCTATGAATTGCCATAACTGGATCTGTTGTCAAAGTAAGTCACCTTGAGCTTACTCTTGTTTTGATAATAGAGCATGCATTTTAGAAAGGAACTTAACATAACTGTAGTATGAATCAAGCCAGCATAGAAATAGTATTTTTTGTGCAATGCTGCTTATTTAGAGTGTAGAGAGTAGCTCTGAGTAGTTCCATAAAATGTCTTATGTTCTAGTAAGGTGAAAGGGAATTTTAGTATACATCATTTAGTACTGTGAAAATATCTTCAGATTTGCCTTCCAGATTATATCATTTTATACCCACTTCTTTTATGCAATAAGAATAATTTTCTGATCAGTGGCAGCCATTGCACTCTAGGACATGTGTAGTCAGGAAAAGTTAGAGATCATTTGAGTTTCAATTTTTTTAAGTTGTATAGTATTTAGGCCTAAGCCTTTGATAAACAGTACAGTACCAGTCATGACACTAAGGAAATTGTAAGTTTTACTTATTTATTTTTACTTTGTTTATATATGTACATCTTTTTATGATTTTGGTTTGTGGTGGTTCTTGTGTGTCCAAGGTCTCCATCTGTCTTGAGTTGAGGTCAGATATCAGTGCCTTCCATGCAATTGGTTGGAACTAGTTGGATGACTTGCTCTTGCTGACACCAACTGAAAATTTTGTAATGCATTTTGGTTTCAATGTATAACTTTCTAATGCATTGATTCATGGGAAGCATGTGGGTAACATAAACTTCATCTGCTCAGTGACAACCTGAAAATGTCCCACTTCCAGTAGGACTTGAACACAGGTCACCAACACCATCAAATGGCTTCTCATTTGTAATTTTTTTTTTTTTTTTTTTTTTTTTTTTTTGAATCAGATATAGCTATCTAGTTTCATAATATTGCATGACTACAAAAAAAGAAAAATCATGCACTTTAATCATACAGTGAATTGTTTACTTACTTGTTTTTATATACTGTATTTTCTGATCATTATATTTCTCACTTAAGAGTTTAGTCTTCCATTAATGTTTTTTATTTGTTTTTTTAATGTCTTCATATTCAGTTACACTTTGAGAAAAATTTTCAGTTGTATTTTACACATCTTGTTTTACTTGTTTCCAGAGCCAGTATGAACAAGGCCCAGATATGAATGCAATTCTCCAGTAAGTATCATATATTTTTATCCCTAATAGATATTTTATAATTTTGCCATTATTCTGACAAAGTTGATAAATGTAATCCTTGAGATTATCCTAGTCTCAGTTGATTCCAAGAGTCAAGTGTGTGGCTGACTCACTGAATGCTTTACATAACAATAACAGGATTTTTTTTTTTTTTTTATGCCCATTTTGTTTTATAATGAGAAAAAATAGCTAATAAATATTTTCAGGGCGGAAGGAATTGAGACTCTACAGTTGTCTGACAGCACAGTTAATCCCGGCAGAGAGAAGGTCCGCCCCTCAGATTTCCAGTTGTTGAAGGTTCTTGGCAAAGGTGGCTATGGCAAAGTCTTTCAGGTATGTGTTGTACTATCATTTGTTAAACAGTGTTGCTGTCAGTTTTGGCACACAATAACATGTTGCTATTTTTATTTATTTATATTTTTTTCAAGGATGTTTTACTGTATTAAGTTTTGTGTTTTTATCTTTTAGGTTAGAAAAATGACAGGTGGTAGAGGAGGTGGCAAGATCTTTGCCATGAAGGTCTTGAAAAAGGCCACTATAGTACGTAACCAGAAAGACACGGCGCACACAAAGGCTGAGAGAAACATTCTTGAAGCTGTCAAGGTGAGGTGGTGCTTTAGTTGTGACCTCTAACATTAATGGATTGTTTTACTTCAACTTCAGACCATTTGTGTATTTGTAGTTGATTTAAACTTTTTTTTTTTTTTTTTTTTTTTTTTTTGTTAGATCCATATGTTATAAATTCACAATGTCATAATTCTGACATTGGAATTTACCACATAGTTGATTTTATAGAGTGAGATTTATTAATGAAGAATGTTTGCAAAGAGAGGATGGTAGGTTGTGATGGTCTAACACTGGCAAGTATCCCAAGGACAGGTGATCATTATGACTTTTTCCTCACATGGTTTACTTTTACAAGAAGGTAATTGTAGTGAGTTATGCCTGCCCTAACAATGCAAAGAAAGACCATCTCTTTTTGAAACCAAGTCTTGATAAGTACAGTTAAAACAAAAGTATCTTGTTCATTTTCTGAAAAAAAAAAAATTTCCTTTTAATATTTTGTAATGGGAATTATTAGCTTTCTCATTGTTATTGAAAAACATAATGAAGTTCAGTTAATGCAGAGTAAGACGCTGCATTTGATATCAGAAATGTCTTGTTCCCACAGCATCCCTTCATTGTGGATCTAGTGTACGCCTTTCAAACGGGTGGCAAGCTGTACCTCATCTTGGAGTACCTGTCAGGTGGAGAGCTTTTTATGCACCTGGAGAGAGAAGGGATATTCATGGAGGACACAGCTTGGTGAGTTGTTCATGCTTTTTTATTTGTTACACTTAACTGTTTTATTGCTCTCTTAGTGTGCAGAGTTTCAACGTGGTGTTTGGCTTTGCATTGCACATATTGGTATAGGAATTGGTATTTTTCAAGTACCTAACATTTTTTAAGATGTTTATGAACTCATGTGTGTATGATTGTTTTATTGATGTTATTTTGTATTATTTTATTTTTTTGTGTATTTCATCATTACATTTCTGTGATCTAATTTCAAATGACAGTTAGCTAGAATATAGCCAACTTCAGAGGTTCTTACTTGATGATGATGTTGGTTAAGAATCATTTTGCTAACTTTGACTGAAAACACTATATTCAATTATTTTCTTGTGATATGACAGAAAAGTGTGTGATTTACCAGTATGTATATATGAAGAACACTGTGAGACTCATATTTTTGGTGAAGTGCTGAAGTTATTCTTTGTGTTCAGTTTTTACATTTCTGAGATCATACTGGCTCTGGAACATCTCCACTCCGAGGGCATCATCTACAGAGACTTGAAGCCAGAAAATATACTGCTGGACTCCTTTGGCCATGTGAAACTTACAGACTTTGGATTATGCAAAGAAAAGATTCAGGTAAATGTAATTCTTTGTTTATGAAATTTAGGTAATTTTTTCCCCTATTTATTAATTTCATACCCATGGAAATGCCATAAACACATGCTCATAGTGTAAATTACTTTGAAATGTTGTTGTTTTCCTGCTAAATATTGGTTTCCAGACAGTCATGATGAGTTTATTGGTTGATCGTTCAGTTAGTGAGTTCCAAACAGCTTCCAATATAATAAAAAATACTCCTCATAGTCTGCTCATGCTGTATAAGTTTGGTCTGGTCAGTTTTGAATAAATGAAAAAAGTGCTTTTGCTTTGTAACAATGTAAAATATTATAACATAACTCATTACCCAGGTCAAGGTGAAGTGCAAGATGGCCTCACTCTTTGATGGTGCTGAATGTTGCTTTTTGTAAACACATTAATGAGCTCATTGGATAGTAGTGAGGGTACTGACCATTAGTGAACCAAATTTAGTAGAGGCAGCATTGAAGTCCAGTGTAGTGGTGAGGGACATGGCCTGGCTGCACAGACTTGGAACACTCATATAGTTTTCCTCCCTGTTATTCCCTACATATTGTAAAAGAAGACTGATAGTAATGTATTTTATTCTAAGAGTGAGATAAAGTACAAGTGTGGCATATTTTCTCCTCTATGTAGTCTTTAGAATAGATATTAGCTTGGTTCATAGATCATACATTAAGTACATATACTATAGTTCTCAGTGATGACATTGCACTTCATTTCCTTAGGATGACTCAGTGACTCACACTTTCTGTGGAACTATTGAGTACATGGCGCCGGAGATCCTCACTCGTACCGGCCACGGGAAAGCAGTGGACTGGTGGTCTCTTGGAGCACTCATGTATGATATGTTGACGGGTGCGGTGAGTTTATCTTTGGCTTTGGTGATGTTTCTGTAGCTGTAAGAAATGGCTAAGCTTAGGATACCTGGAATTATTTAGTTTGGCAGGTGGTCCCACAGTTCTTTTAGCTTTGCCTATCATAGCTGCCATACTGGTATTTTGTTGTTGATGTAGTTAGTAACTCTACCAGAATGAAATCCTAATGAAGAAATTCTTTGTTCAGCCACCCTTTACAGCAGAAAATCGAAAGAAGACAATTGAGAAGATTCTTAAGGGGAAGCTGAATCTGCCACCTTACTTGACACCTGATGCACGAGACCTCATACGTAAACTGCTTAAGGTAAGCAGCGCACACAGTTCTTTCAGCTCTATTTGGTTTATTGACTGTTAATTCATGCAGAACTTGGTATTATGAAGTGCATGGCTTATGAACTGTTTCTCGTCACTAGCGTCAGGTTAGCCAGCGATTGGGCAGTGGACCAGACGACGGCGAGCCCATCAAAAGACATCTTTTCTTCAAGCACATTAACTGGGATGAAGTTATCAACCGGAAGTTGGATCCTCCATTTAAACCAGTACTAGTAAGTCTTAGAAATATTGTCATGCTTGTTAGGCGGACTTTACTAGTTTAGTAGTAAGACAATCAGTGTACAGAAACAGATCTAGTTCACCTGTATAGTGCCAGATACGTAAGTCTTATGTATTTCATATACCATTCTTTTCCTCCATCACTGGAGTGTGTCAAGGGTGATATCTGTGGTGGTGCTTGAGTACACTGATCCTTTGGGAATTCTAATTAATTAGTATATTTAGTTTATTGCTATAATAGGCAAACTTGGCAGCCTTTTTTTTTTTTTTTTTTTTTTTTTTTTTTTTTTTTTTTTTTTGTCAAGGCTTATAGCACCTGTAGGCTCACTTGAAGAGTATGTAGGAAGCGCTGTTCTGCTTCCGCTCATTAGTAACGCAGGCAGTTTTATCTATAGTGGTACCCATATTAGGGCCCATATCACCACCCAAGCTCATGTTGGGTGTAACCACCTAGAACCTGGGTATCATGGTGACATGTTGGTAACGTTAAACCACTCGACAAATGGCAAAGTGTTTAAGGCTGTAGCTACGTGGTGGGGTTCAAACCTACATGTGGATATCTGCCCGATGCCACGCTCACCACCTTATCTACTACACCACCGCCTCCTTTATAATCATATGTGGTGAAAAAAGACAAATACTATCTGCAAGTACGGTTAAAAGGCACAAATAATGCTTGTGATTGTATTCACAATGACAATATGAAACAAAGTCATCATATATTGTTTGTAATAATGCTGAAAGCATACCATAAACTGAATAATTATGAACTCTCAATAAACTGTAATTGTATAAATAAACACTCTTCTGGGGAGCTACACACTGGATTTAACTATCAAAAGGCTCAAAATAAATTACTCATTAATAATATATATATATAAGTCTGTGGTAAATGTCAAGAGATGATTTTCTTGGAAAAAGGACCCTCATGTCGAAGATTGAAATGATCCCGAAACTCAATTTTTGAGTGATAGTAAGCTAAAATTCATTACATTTCTTTACTTTATGTGATTTTAAGCTGTTTTATGGAAAAAAAATTGATGCTATTGTAAAATAGCAAAACACTGCACAGGGTAACCACAATAAACTTTCTACTTCTAGTTATTTTCTTTTGTTTGGAGAATCCAGTAGTATTGTCCTGTAATTGTTTAATAACAAAATGAAATGCCAAAGTTTTTATTTGTTCCTGTAGACAGTTGTAACAAAGGCTATTTGCTTTGCATTTCATAAACTTTTGTTTCTTTCAATACATATGTAATCCATGACACATTTTTCCACTTATATGTCTAAGAGTTGGCTGCAATTACTAACATAATGTTCTGCCTTCCAATAGCATACACAAACATAACGTGAATTAGGCTTCATTTTTAAGACTGATTCTAAAAGGATTATCTCATGGTCTAGTGGCAAGTGTAGGTTGTCTGGATAGCACAGCTCATAGCCAGTAACACTGACCAGTTTCACTGATTTACTTAAGAAATTTCCTGAAAGTACTGTTAATATGTGTATGTAAATCAGTCTGTTTAGAACCTGCGTTCTTATCTTGAGTATTTAGCTTTTCAATATCAATGATTATCATATGCGATTTATTTCCTTTGTGTGCTCCAGAGCGGTGAAGATGATGTGAGCCAGTTTGACAGCAAATTCACCAAACAGACACCAGTTGATTCCCCTGATGACCACATGCTCAGTGAGAGTGCCAACATGGTCTTTGAGGTAAGTACCGAGTTTCCTTTATGATTGTCTTTTCTTATTTTTATTTCTGTTCTCCACACAATAGGAGGGAGTAGCTTTGTCGTACATTCCATGGTTTGGGTGGGAAGAATGTTACCACTGTACTTTTTTTTGTGTATCATAAGATGTGATGTGAAGGGAAAAACAAAAGAAAAGGGAATCATCTAAATGTTTTTATTCACAATGAGACAAGATTTGCATCTTGTCTAGACTATCTCCCTCTACTTACTGTAAGGGGAATTGACAGCAGGTGTCTTCATGGGCCCCACAGAGTTGTTCTAGGTCTTCCAGGTGAGTCATCAGGCATGGTGCTATTCAGTGGTTGCTTGGTGTGCGACTGTCCTCTGGGTGCAGTTTCCTCATTCTTTTTTCTCTGTGCCATATTGGGAAAAGGCAGACATTTTATAGTACAGAACAATGATTACTAGAAATCAGATTGAAGTCAGATTGAAAATATTTATCTTCACTACTTTCAAGATTCTTATGTAATTGTGGTAAAATTATTTGTAGTGAAGCAAATTTATGTTCTGTTCTGGATTAAATTGGCTATTACTTAATATAAGTGCATGCTCTGTTGGTATATTTTTGATAATTTATTGATTAAATTTTGTCTGAAAAATTGATTATGCATAATATTTTTCTACCTTCCTGCCCTTTCCCACCTATGTTGGTTTACAACATAGTATATGTGTGCAATTTGTTTCCAACAGGGATTCTCATATGTGGCTCCATCACTGTTAGAGGAAATGGCGCTGACTCCCTACAGACATGAGGATATAACAGAAATGAGTTTAGCTTAATAGTGTTATTGTAGTCTAAGTGGAAATATATGTGTGAATTATGCTTGCAGTGTTGTGAAGAATCTTACTGATATGACAAAAAGCTCCCACAATGCGTGACTGAGGCCTCATGAATTGGTTTTAATGTGTGATTTGTTTTGTCAAAGATGTAATTATCCTGGAATGTGGGTCAATATCTCATTTAGGTTTTTAGTGTATATTAAAGCATTTTGGGAAACCTGTGCTTGAAGTTTTTCTTGCCTTGTTCAAAATTCTTTTCCAAAATTATATATTTAAATTTTTGATGGTTCTCATGTCAGTAATATTTCTCATTTCTCTGGATGAAGAAGGCTTGAAGGGTTAGCTAGATAAGACAATTGTGTACATACTTTTATGGTCATCCAGTGACACTTGGGGACATGAACAACTGGATAACAATATTTAGGATGGACAGGCTATTGGTGATGGAGTAACTTGGATGTTTAGAATGCTTCTGTGGAATGTAATTTTATGATATTGGTGTATCAAATGAACACTAAACATGCAAAATGCAATAAAAAAAATTCTGAGATTGACATGCCTTCAAGGAAATCACCAGTAGCAGTGTAGCACTCCCATTGCTGCATTGGTGCCTGGAATGTTTTCTGGTAATCCTGTTCTGTATGTGTCAAGCTTAGGTTCAATCTAATACACACCATCATTGTCAAAATGGTGATCTTTCACCTTGAATTTCATCTTGTAAAAGATAAAATTTATATTATTTAAATTTATTAAGGAGATATTTGTAAACGAATCATGTTGGTACTATTGAAGAACTCAATTTTTTCAACTAACTGAATATGTGCATTGTTCTAGTCAGGTCAGCAGTACACACACAGACTAAGCATTGATGTGGTCCATATTGATTTGGAAATGAAAATTTTGTGAGCTCTTTCAAGTGACACATTGACTGTGTTTGAAGATTATATGAGCCTTATTTATGATAAAGTTATGAGCTTGTGATAATTAGTCATAACATAAAAATAATCATATGTTTTGTCATAACTATTATTCATAGTTATGACTACCATAGCCATTTTTATCATATGAAATGTGCCATTACTAAATCTGGGAGATGAATCTTGCGATTTTATTTATTTGTTAACATTTGTTAAATAACAAAATAATGCTTAATTAATGGTGAAGAGATGTTCATACCATGAAAGCGACTGAAACAAGAGCGACAAAAGAAATTCTAAATAATATCGCATTGGAATTGTGTAGAGCTGAACTCAGTGTTGTAAACAAATAATGCTGTGAATTACTCACACCTTACAGCCACCAGCTCATCACACAGCATGGACAGACTTCTTCTCTTTCTTCCAACGTTCACTCCAAAAATTGAAATGAAAAGAAACTAATTAGGAGGATGAATCTTTAATGCTGCTGTGTATGTACAGTATGTATGAAGACAGTACCAGCAGTGGGAAATTTTATAAACACCCTCAATATATTACTGTTTGATAGAGTGTCAAGGGTTCCTGTAATGATCTTGCTGATAGTGGACTGGCACACTCCTAAGTTATTATTTGCGCATACCTCCATTTTGCCAGTTGCAAGGGAATGGTGATATTATTTTAATTTTTCCAGTCAGCTTATGGTTTCTCTCTCTCTCTCTCTCTCTCTCTCTCTCTCTCTCTCTCTCTCTCTCTCTCTCTCTCTCTCTCTCTCTCTCTCTCTCTCTCTCTCTCCACTCCTGAATAGCTCTCACAAGATCAGTGACAAACAAATTTCCTTCATGATTTAGGCAGTATCTTAACCAGTTCTTTGTTGAAAATTCCTCCTAGTATGAAAATTCCTTTGGTGATGCTGTTGGAAGTGCAGAGTGGTGTCCAGGCTTACATTGCTAGTTTTATCATAAGGATTCCTGTGACAAGGTCAGATATGTTGCAACATAATGACAACAGTCATGACAAGTTCTTCATCTTGAAGACATTTTTAAAGGATTTATCATAGTTCCATAATCATATGGCCTTGTAGAAATATGAGCCCCAGTGAATAATCATAGATTTGTGACATTTTTGGATGCATCACTATTGAAGGATTATGCCAACCTCATGCCTTTTGGTGAGGTTCTGCCTCTGTGAAAGCATGGATGCTACTCAAGACACCTTCCCAACTCAGTGTATCAGCACCATATGGATGATGCATTATTTTGAAATTCTTATTTATTTCAAAATTTTGTGATACATTGTTCAGCTTTTATATATTAGGAAACTGCAAGTGAACACATGCAAGAGGTTGCTAATATTAATTTAACACAAGTATCAATAATGGTTTAAGTGAGCTCAGTGCCACTTTGCATGGTTACTCATTAAAATTGCTGCTTGTCTCTGTTGTACATTTATGACCATGATCCTTGGTGTTCATTTGCATTGCTGTCAGTCTCAGAACTTTTTGATCTCTCTTCTTATTACATCTGAAAGGTGCATCTCAACATCTCAGCTTACCTCGAGTGCATGCGGCTTTTATTATTTCCTCCAGTTTTGTGGTTAAATTCCAGTGTTTGGAAATATGCAAATTTCAGGAATTAATTGGTAGCAACATTCAGAAAAGTCACATTCACAATCAACCTAACTTTTTTTTTTTGAAGAAAATAAGAAGTTGGCATTATTATTGTTGTTGTTGTTATTATTATTATTATTATTATTATTATTATTATTATTATTATTATTATTATTATTATTATTATTATTATTATTATTATTATTATTATTATTATTATTATTATTATTATTATTCTTTTCTCTGTGTTTTTACCCTTATTCACAGAAGGAAAATGCCTCGGAAAACACCAGTAAACAAACCAATGATGCTTTGGGAGAACTTTCTATAATTTCTTGTATATTTTTTAAGGTGTAGATAAAGGATTAACGAAGAGTAAGGAAGGACATGGAAGAGAACTGAGATATATGGATCAGATTTTCCAACTTGCATATGATATCAGAATGAAGGAAGAAAATTTGCTACATTGATGGATTGTGAGAAGAGAACACTGAATTGATAGGTAGCAAAGTTGTATTTTGGGGAATAGGTTATTTGATATGTGAAGGCATGGTATAGGAATGCAGAAACATGCATGAGTATCAAAATACAGTGGTACTTCGACATACAATCGCCCTAACATACAATTTTTTTGATATACGACGAAAAATTTTATATAATTTACGCCTTGAAATACGACAATATTTTTAAGATACGATTAGCCATCAGTAGGTGATCATGGGTCCCAAAAGTAAAAGTTTGGTGAGAAACACACAAAATAGCCTATATTCACATACTGATTACACTTAGAAATTCAATAAACAAGTGAGTACAAATGGTTTTCTGCCCACAAGCAACTCTTCCTCTGTGCAATACAAAAAATCAGGCCTTGTGTCCAATCGGGTTCAGCGGCTTTGGCTAGAGTGAGAGGAAACGGGCCCCTTGTATCCTCTCTCTCTCTCTCTCTCTCTCTCTCTCTCTCTCTCTCTCTCTCTCTCTCTCTCTCTCCCTCTCCCTCTCCCTCCTGCTGTCGCCTGTTCTGATACCACTCTCATTCAAAAGTTGTCTCCCCGTAACATGGTGAGAGACTTATAGAGAGGTAGGCATAGAAGTAATGGTCGCGGGAGAGGTGGCGGAATCAAACACAGTGAAATCACTCGCTACCACCCTCTATCTTTGGCGACACAGTGATGTAGAGCATATGTTTACTCCTGCCCACAAGCAACTCTTCCTCTTTGCAATGCAAAAAACCAGAAGTCTCTAGATGTTATGGTTACCAAAATATCACAGGTTGAATGAGGTAGTGTCGTTGGTTTACGTGGCCTTGTGTCCGATCAGGTTCAGCGGCCTTGGCTAGAGCGCGAGAAAACGGGCCCCCTTGTATCCCCCCCGCTCTCTCTCTCTCTCTCTCTCTCTCTCTCTCTCTCTCTCTCTCTCTCTCTCTCTCTCTCTCTCTCTCTCTCTCTCTCTCTCTCTCTCTCTCTCTCTCTCTCTCTCTCTCTCTCTCCTGTTCTGATACCACTCTCATTCAAAAGTTGTCTCCCCGTAACATGGTGAGAGACCCAAGGTATAGAAGTAACGCGCTTGGGAGAGGTGCCGGAATCAGACACAATGGAATCACTGTCGATCGCTCCTACGATTTATTGTTGGTGACACAGTGACGTAGAGCATATGTTTAATTCTGATGAGTGTTGCTAGCTCACAAGCAAGGAAAACGGGAGGAAAATAACCAA
This sequence comes from Portunus trituberculatus, assembly GCF_017591435.1. Taxonomy (NCBI): domain Eukaryota; kingdom Metazoa; phylum Arthropoda; class Malacostraca; order Decapoda; family Portunidae; genus Portunus; species Portunus trituberculatus. Next base: position 16,592,423 of record NC_059273.1, read on the forward strand.
AATATAGCTGTAAAAAGCCTAAACGTCTATCGACGTACCCCGTGCCTTGCGTGATGAACGTCTATGGATGTGTCCCGAGTTTTGTGGGTTAAGTTGTTATTTTGAGCAACATAGTTAATTTATATCATGCATACAATAAACATTGTATTTATCGTATATTAAATCTGTATTTGGTTGGTATTTAAAGCATGTTATTTATTTTTTATTTTTTATTTTTTTGTGGGGGTGGGGGGTAAATTCATATCACAAGAACGAATTAATTGTATTTGCATTAATTTCTATGGGAAAAATTGATTTGATATACAATTTTTTTTATATACAACGATCGTCATGGAACGAATCAAAATCGTATGTTGAAATACCACTGTATAGTGAAATGAGTAGAAGCTTTAGTAAAAAGAGTTAGGCAGAGAGTGCATGTTTAATGTTTGTGACTCTGTTTGTGTGTGTGTGTGTGTGTGTGTGTGTGTGTGTGTGTGTGTGTGTGTGAGAATATTATGATTAGAGAGGAGAGAAAAGTGTTGTTTGTCATAGAAATGCTAGTAAATGATTGCTAAATACAGTTGTTTGCAGAGGATTCACACTGGATTTTTGAATCCCATCATCATCTTGAGAATAGGAAATAGTGGACAAGGGAGAGTGGGATTTTAAGCCCAGGATTACCTTGAATAAAAAAATGAAAAATACAAATACAGCTTTAGGTATAGTAAAGGACACCAGGCTCTGCTTTAGAAGAGACCAGTCATCTTCTCTCTTTATATTATGAACTTGCTCAAAATTTTTTGATTTTCAGTTGTCAGTATTACTCCTGCTAGTCTTTAAGACATCATATTAAATAAAAAAGACTGAATGAATTGAAGGAATTAGAGAGGACAAAGGTACATTCTATTAGTCATGCTAAAACAAAATGCAACCACAGCCATGAAAATTAAAGGTAAAACTTCTTATGCGACAAACTCATGGAGATTCTCAAACAGCCAGTGTCCAGTTTTCTGGTAGTTTTGGATTTGTAAAGGATGGATGAATGGTTTGGTGACTAGTGTGGCTTTAGAAGGTGAATGAGAAGTATTGACAATAGTAGCAAATAAGATTAGTGAGTTGGAAGTAGTTGAGTAGTAGGTTGACAATGTTTGAGAAAATATTTTATTGAAAATTAAGGTTATGAAATGGAGATATGGCTATATGCCTTTAATTTATTTTTGACAGGGTTTCACATATGTGGCACCATCAGTGTTAGAGGAAATGGCTCGGCCAAGTGTGGTGAAAGCACGCTCTCCACGCAAGCCATTCACTCCTAATTCCGGGGGACCTTTCTCCCCAAGATCCATCCAGAACCCTTTCAACTTCACTAATGGTGCTGATAGCTCTTCTTCAATCCCACATTATGAGCAAATGGATACCAGCAACTCCACTCCTATGTCAAATAATCAGCAGCAGCCCTCACATAGCCACCACCAGCAAGACCGGAGGCTACATCAGCAACAGCAGCAGCAACAGCAGCAACAACAACCCATGTGGAATTGGAAGCATTAACATTCTTGGAATTAGGTGAAAATTTTTAGTGGATCCCTCTTTGCTGCTCAGTGTGTGTGAATTATAGACTTTGTGCTGATAACTTGTGTGAGAAAAGCCCGACTATCACAAATAGAAATGTGGCATGAAAAGAGGAATGAATGTTAATTTGGGGTTTGGTCTATGCAAGTTGTTTAGTCACAGATCTGTTGATCATTTCAGAAAAGGCTGCTCTAATTAGGCTTTATTTGGGTGACAATGGCATTTACATTTTTTTGTGGTTGAAATGACAATTTTTACCAAACTGAGTTGCCATTGTAATCTCTAATTACAGCTGAAGTGAAAGCCTTGAGTGGGAAAGAAAACAGCATGTGAACTGTGAATGTATAAGTATCATTCATGTACTGGGCCTTACATATACTCTTAAGATAGCCTTAATATTTAATCATTTTGATTGATACATGAGGCTATTACAAGTTCCTCTTTATGGACACATGTATAACACATTGTTTGTCATCATAATTCAGTAATCTTTTGTGTGTTTACATTTCAGGCCATTCATTTTAGTCTATTGTGCTCTTGTCTTATTTGCCATGGAGCTCACTTCACTGTTTGTGAGGCTCATTAGTGTTTAGCTGCCCTCACTGAGGCTGAGAATTGGTAACTTGTAAATAATTGCTCACATAACATTGCCAAAAAATAGTAATGCATAGATTCTTGAAGATAATGATGGAAATTGTAGAAATTTTTAAAATTGTGTTTTCAGAGCTAAGTAAGCAAATTTGATTTCTTAAAGAGAGTTTTACACGATTCACTTACATAGATATTGAAAATAGATTGTTAGATTGATTAAATTATTTACCATGCCATGCAATGGTATTGAACATATACATATATATTACTAGTTGAATATAGCCAAATGTTACAGTAGTATAGGTCTAGTATAATGCCTTACAAGCATGTAGCAGCTAACTGAAGCCCTGGCAGGAGGTGACAACTTACCTGAGTGTTGCTCGAGAACAGTTTGATGGTTGACAACTAACCCCACATTTCATTACCTTAGTATAGGATTTGTTTTTGTGATTGGTTTGTGAATTAATGTCATGAAGTTATAATCATTATTATTTATTTTTTTTTTTTCACTTCTCACATTAAGGTTAATTTCCTTACAACTTGATATGAATGCATCACAATGTAGTCATGATGCAATGTAGGGAAATACATACTTTCCTCCATATTTTATTGCAATCACCCATAACATATTGGGACTTATTTATTACAGAGCTGTGGAGAGTGTAGATAAGTGTGTATATAGTGTATGTGGTTGATCCTCACCCATTTAATCATTGAAAATGTTTGCTGTGATCATGCTGGTAATCCTGCATCATTTTACTGAGGCACAAGTTTCACAACCCAGTGTGGTGGTTTTATTTGTGAAATGTTATATTGCCTTCCTTTTTTCCCCTCTAAGAAAAAAAAATCTTTTCCAAACACTAAAACTGAATACTGAATTTTATTATCATATTGACAAGTTTCCGTATAACAAATCTTTCTCCGTGTTATGAAACGTGCATAATTTATTATGGGCTAAATTTCTGCAAAACCTTAATGTAAGTAAGAAATCTTTTGTTTAGCCTAAATTTTCTAGTTCTTTCAAAGATGGTTGATATCAGTGTGATGTGATGGTGATGTGTCTTAAGCCATTAATAGGTGGCCAACTCTTGGCTCGGTGGTAGGCCATCTCATGAAGATCAATATTATTCTTTTGTAAGAAGTTCTGCAACATGAAAGATAACTTTTCTAAACTCTTGTATTTTCTTTTTCATTTGTTTATCTATTATTTATTTATATATTTATTTATTCTATTTTATTCTTTGCTACATTTTATGGAGTAACAGGTTACCTATGCAAGAATGTAGTGCAGTCTTGTATATACATAAGAATGCTTTCTTTGTTTGAAAAATGACATTGCAGAATAATTAATTAATCATTGAAAGACACTTAACATTGGTGCTCTGATGTGTCGTCTTGATAGCTTTGTTATTAGATACTTCATCATTCAATTAACTTTTATAGACTTGTTTTACTAATGTTTTGCTTTCTAACTTGACTTCCTTTAACATTTTATACCGTATTTACAAGTATAACACCACAGTACTCTAGAGCCAACATTCTTAAGAAGAAATGTAACATACAATTAGGGTTCAGTAATAACAACATTTATCTTCCTGCTGAAGGATGAAAGTACATTAACACTGTCCATCATGCCTTGTGTGGGGTGGAATGCTGGAGGAGGTTATGCTGTGAAACTTGGTATTACTGACAAGTCTAACAAAAAATAAGAGATATGTTTGTTTTTTTGTGGTAGAATATCCTTCCTGATCCTAGGTAACCCAGTAATGACTTATTGCAGTACTACCAAGAATAAATGCAAATGTATAGCTTGTTAAATGGCTATGCCAGTATTTTTGGACAGCCTGAAAGATTATTTAATACATTTATAAAAAAAAATGTTTATGATAAGAGGTGTTATTCTCCAGTATATATTTATGTATGTATGTGTGTGTGTGTGTGTGTGTGTGTGTGTATGTTTGTGTGTGTATGTGCATGCATGTAGTGCATGCTTGCATGTACTGTTTATTAGCTCATCAATTTCTAGAAAATAAAATAACTGAAGAAAAATTCTGATGCCAGCAGTTTGCCAAGAGACCTACACATACACCCTCCCTCCCTCCTTTCCAATGCCCCCTCCTTCATCCTGCTCTCTCTCTCTCTCTCTCTCTCTCTCTCTCTCTCTCTCTCTCTCTCTCTCTCTCTCTCTCTCTCTCTCTCTCTCTCTCTCTCTCTCATGTATACCCTTGAGATTGCTTTAAGCTGTCAACCTAAAATTAGGACTCTGGAAAAAAATTAAGAATTGAAAATGCAAATAGGGTTAATATCTGAGGAAATATTCAGCTATTGATCTTTGGTTTTCAACAGTTAGTTTAAAAATTTGTGATACAAACTAGCAAAAATTAGAAGAATGGTGTGCATATTGTTTCAGAACTTCAAAACATTTTCCTATGTCATTGATTGCATCTACTTACTGCAGATATTGCAGCAACATCTTTCACCTTTATAGTGTGTTTGGGTCACTGTAAGTCACCTATATCCATCTTGGGTGATCTCACTGACACTGCAGGTGTTTTTTGTCTCAGGTTGGCTGGCTGTCTTAGCAAATATACAAAGCAAAGATACATTTTCTACTCTAAAGATACATTGTACATTATTATGTAGAGTATCTGAAAGTGAAACACATGTAGATAGATTTTGCAGTTTGTGCACTTGCATGGCTGGGCTCTCCAATAGAGCTTCCCAATTTCTGTTTTGCTAAGATTTTTTTAAAGCCAGTTATATATAAAGATTTAAAGTTATCATGGTCAACCTAGTAATACTGTGGCTGATTATAAGTTGGTGTTGGAGTGACCTGAAATTAACTTTTGGAATTATTAAAAAGCTTGTCAATACATAGATCAGAAGCACCACTCCATATAACATGTATCAGATCCTGCAGTGGCCCACAACACACTCAGTAAAAAGAGAGGATATATTTCCCTAGCTACATTTGTAGGCATGATGCAGGTATATTACAGTAATGTAATGGTGATTCTTAGTTGACTAATGCTCACTGGGGAGGGGGTGGTTGGCATTAGATGGGAGAAATGGTGTGGTGTTGCCAATCATGCTGACTGCTTTGTTTTATTCTGCATTCTGTATAGAATAGCTCTTTGTACTTTGTCATGTTATTTATTTGCTTGTTATTATTGATTTACATTTTACTACCCATTGCTAATCTAATGCACAAAAGTTTGAAGCTCCATCTGAGCTATAGACTATAGCTATAGTTCTGTACAGTTCATTGTTCACTGTGTGGTCATCACTAAATCATGGAAACAGATGTTTTCTGTAATATTTGCAATTTGCTGTTGACCATGTGTATGTACATACATGTTTTGTACTCCCCTGTTTGGAGACAAGTAAAGCATGCTAGGTGATGTGGAAGGAAGATTTGAGTCATTTTCATACTCTCTCGCTCAGAGACTTCCACTCACTTTTACTGCACTGATTTTGGACAGTGAAGTCTCCAGGATTCAGTAAGACATATATAATGTTTAAAGGACAGTAACAACTTTATTCTGTATTTAGTATAACTTCTCAGATGTAAAAAGGATGGTATATTCAAGTAGTATCATGAACATATGACATCTTTTCCAGAAAGTAAAGTTACAAGATTTTTTGCTTGACTTGCTGTCTTGTATTCTTGAAAGAGTCAGATATCAGGTATCCAGATACAGTAAGTATATTTAGTATTTGGATAGATCAAGTCTGTATAGCATTTTTATTGTATTACAGTGTTGCATTTAAGAAAACAATTGAAAATGATTCCTTCCTATGTCAAAATTGTGATGGACACACACCACATGAGTGATACTTCTTTCTAGTAAAGCTTGTATTCCCACTCACTCAATACCAATGAGAATAAAGACAAATACAAGCAGTAGGTATGTAGTAAGTTTCAGTTAGAATCAGTCATTGCTTTTCATGTTAGTGTAAGTTTATTTGCCTTTTAACTGCTGACTTTTGCATGAAGTCAAAACAAATGGTATATATATATATATATATATATATATATATATATATATATATATATATATATATATATATATATATATATATATATATATATTGTATGCATCAAAAATGTATAAATCTGGATGATACTAATAAAGGTGTAACTTTTAGCAAAGAAATTTTCAAATGTAATTGTAGAGAATCCATTTGTATCAGTAGTTCATGATTTGAAGGAGTAACAGTTCTTTGAAAGGCAAGTATACTGCGACACATTAGCCTGCTAGAGCATATACTGCAGTGATTTTCATACTGTGTTTATATGTGCATTTTATTTTTGTTTTTCCTCTGAGTTGCGGCTTGGTCATCATATATATGCCATACTTTGGTCTTGTTGATGGTGGTGATCACTTAAATTGAATGGTATTCCTCTGTATTATGATATAGTAATGTTCTTTACATTAGTAGAGGTTGCTAACACTTTCAGATAAAATGTATTTCCATAAAATGCTACATACATATGTGAATGATTGTCATAGAGTATGAGTATATCCTAAGTTCTTATGGAGACCTGGAGCATATGAATACATTATGATGTGACATGATATTGTACATAGTTACATGCAAGTATGTGATCATCAGTCTTTAAAAATGATAATCAGTACTACAGTGATTGTTGTTCATTGCTACAGGGTTGGCTAAGTATTTGTAATGGTAGGATTTGTTGGTTCATAGGAAGGACTCTGAACAAGTCCCTTTTTTCCTTACATCAAACGGTTGTGCCTTTCTGGGAACTAGTATGTGTGTGTGTGTGTGTGTGTGTGTGTGTGTGTGTGTGTGTGTGTGTGTGTGTGTGTGTGTCACACTTTGTTTGCATATATGCATGTAATTTTTATTCTTGTTTGTATTTCATTGAAAGCAATATTCAGATAATTTTTATTCATTTATTGTAATACATCAGTGTACATTGCAGCTCATACTCCTCTATTAGCATATATAATACAGACAGTAACATATGCACAGCCACTTTTTTTGTTGTAATGAGTCAACTCAGCACTAATTGGTAATGATGATTGCTTTTATGACAATATCAAACAGCATCTTAATTCCACAGAGTACTCAAGGAAATTGTGCCTCCCTCTCTTTGTGTTGCATCATTCTATGACAGTTTTGAACTGCTTTATTAGATAACTGTGATGAAATATGCATGAATAAGATAAGTTAAAAGAATAATAAGATAAATATTGTGGAAAGCCTTACATACTTGTAAATGTCTGGTCTTTGCTGTTAGCTTGCAAATATAGTTCCCAACCCAAGCTTCATTAACTTTATAAAATAAATCTTATAACATCAGTCAGAAGCATGTAATCTAGCCCAGAATATGATAAAGATCTAGGAGGTTTTTTAGATAGAACCAGTCCAGTGGAGTGATGAATTAGCTTTAGTATCAGGCAGAAGCATATTATCTAAGTCATACTTCAAAAATTAAGTTGATGGTATTATTGATTGAATTAAGGGAGTTTGTGATTTGTAGAGCTGCCACTTAGCCACAGTTTGCCTCAGCAGTCTTGAATGAAGGCAGGGAGGGAGCATAAGACAGAAGCATCATGAAAAGTAGCCAGATGTTATTTTTTGTTCATGACATTGTGGTATATGTATTTGCAACTTCTAGATTGTGCTGTATTTAAAAACAAAAATGTATGTTATGTATATGAATACAATAAGGGACGTGAGCTGTGTATCATAGCCCTGCTGCTCTCATTGTGATGCCTGTCACCACTGTCACAACTCAGACACAGCGAACCTCTTACTAATGCTGATGAGGAATACCTATTCTCTCTCTCTCTCTCTCTCTCTCTCTCTCTCTCTCTCTCTCTCTCTCTCTCTCTCTCTCTCTCTCTCTGGGAGCAGAAGGGCTTATGATACAGTTATGCAATGACTGTTGGAGATACATTTTTTTTTAATATTTTACAAGGTTGAGTGTATTAGGTATTGATAGAATAAACTTCAGAATAACCAGCACAAATTTACCTTCAATCAAGATCACAGTTTATTGAGGCCATTGGTTGCATCCATGACTAATATTTCATCCACTGTGAGCATTAATAATCATATCACTATTAAATAAGATAGTTTGTAGATTTGCTCCCAATTACTGCTGACCGGTCATAACAAATACTTAGTTTTCTTAATTGAGTGACAACAGTGTTTCCTCTCTATTGATCTTAGTTACTGTAGCATCAATGAATAGTAATTAGTAAGCATGAGAGGCTAATTACTTTAGAATGTGTGAAGGACTGAAGGCATAAGTTTTAGCAACCAGTGGTCATACTGGTGCTGTAATCCTTTTATGCTTAGTAGTGGGTGCTCATCAAATAGTAGTCAATATAGATTCATTTGTTTATTACTCACATTTGTGTGTTTATATAATACTGAGAGTGAATGGCCTCTGTAAAGGCTCCACAAGAACTCTCTCCAGTACTTATGTTGTCAGTGGCTTCCTTTTCTCCCTGTAGAATTATATGCCTCAGGTTTTCAGCTTCTTTTAAAGCATGAGCATAAAGATAGCAACCTTATCTGTGCTGTTTCTCTGGAGAGGTGGTGGTCAAGCATACTGTGCAGGAGGCCTTAGGGGCATGGTATTGAGAGTCTTGTGCTCCAGAGGTCCAAAGATATTGTTTAAGGTTGCATACTTATTACTCTGTAGTTTCTTCTGGCAGTAGTGCATATGAGTAATGATATAGGAACTGATGTGAGTGTGCATTTGTATTACTGTTCTCTTTTTATTGATACACAAACAGGTGCTTGAATAAGTGAGAAATGGGTATGTATTATGCTTTCTGATCACTGGCACTGTGCAAGACTGTGTACCTCAAGGACGTGGTAATGGTGTGTGTGTGTGTGTGTGTGTGTGTGTGTGTGTGTGTGTGTGTGTGTGTGTGTGTGTGTGTGTGTGTGTTAGGAACTGTTATTTAGTGACATATGTACTTGTGTACTTTTATATCTTTTATGGTGTGTGATATCCTATGTAATGTTGGGTGGATACTGAAGACATGTGATTGAAGCAATGAGTCCTTTTATGCAGGATCTGTTTTTATGCAGCCATTTCAAGAGTTTGTGTTTGGAAGATAATGTTGAGCCTCATCACTATGTTATTGTATGAATTTTTATTATTGATATAATTATTATTATTATTATTATTATTATTATTATTATTATTATTATTATTATTGTTGTTATTCTTATTGCTATTGTTATTATTACTACTATTATTATTTTGATCATTATCATTAATGTGTTTGCAATTTTCTCTTGTATTTTGAAGTTGTTAGAAAGATGAAGATTTGTGTTACTGAACCATTAAACATAAAATTTATCATGGTGCTTAGTGGTTTGGCTTCTAGGCTAGAGGACAGGTGCTGTGTGTGTGTGTGTGTGTGTGTGTGTGTGTGTGTGTGTGTGTGTGTGTGTGTGTGTGTGTGTGTGTGTATACAAAAGAGACAGGTAAGGATGAGCAGTGACCAGTCATCTTAAGAGGCACAAAATGTGTCTCAAGAATAGAGTAAGAGATCTCAGGCTTTTTCTTTTTTTTTTTTTACTTTTGTTTAGTGTGCAGCTTGCAACAGTTGGGTCTTCAGCAGTGCAGTTGGTGGTGGATTTTATTTGTTTTACCTGATGAATTTCCAGTAGCTGGCTGGTAACAGCTGAAAGATTTAGTTAAACACAATTTTCTCAGTTTTGTATTTTATCTGTTTCATAAAGGTTTTATAGGCTACATGTTCATTGTTATGGTCAAGGTGATTATAAGTTTGTTATTTTTTTATGCATTGTTTATTTGTTGAGTGCTAGGCACATCCTGGTAATCACAAAGCGTCCTGAAGGACACTGCATTAGTGTCATGGATCTCATCACATAGGGGTATTTATTGCAGCATTGAATGCCAAGAGTCTGAGGCTGCTGCAGAGTCTTGGATGACCATTTTGTTTTGTTATAAATCAAGTGTGTGTGTTGAGGCAGAGTCTCCTGCTCATCCTTGAGGATTGCATGCGTTAATGACAATACGAGAGCCTTTGTGTGTGCTGTGAGTGCAGTGTGAGGTGCTGCCAGCTGAGCAGCATGATCGAGGCAGAGGGTCTCCACATTTCATGGTATATGTGACTCCGCCATGAACATGATTATCTTTGCCATTAATATTGTTATATGTGAATATACCATTGTTATAATTTCATGTACATGCCAATAAAAATATATGCCTATCAGGCTTTTGGGAAATTTCACCTAACACCTTCAAAATCCCAGTCAAATTTATGATGAACTGAACAATATGATTGTCAAAACTGTCATTCATTATTACCAAGGCAGCCTGTTTATCCAATGGAGTTCCTTACCATTGCCTGAATTGGGAACATATCTTGGCAGTTTAATCAGTGAATGGATAAAGCAAGCTTTATTTTTTAACATCAGTTTGGGAATCGATAGGTAAGTGAAGTATATATGATATATTTCTCTGAAGTGAACACTTAGCCTATGTGACCTACCACATGCTGATCATCAATCACATTCGGCTTCCACCGCACATGGACATTAAGCTAGATTGTCTGTTACTCTGGCTTGACAGGAAACTGAACCAGTCCATATTGTAGTAACCAGGAGTATTTAAACATCTTTCCACAAGTGCAATACGAAATGCCACCTCGTATTGACGAGATTAACGGAACACGATGTTTGACTTTGTTCTGGGGACTAACTTCGCACGGGCAAATTTGTGGCACAAGACTGTGTTTACTTATAGAATCTCAAGTTATGCTGTGAGGAACTAATTCATCACTCAAGTGGGAAATAAGGCGTGATCTTATACAATTGGCTGGTGTTTAGCTATTGATATCTAAGTAAAAAAAAAAATCCATAATGAATCAAGAAAAGAATGAACTGTGAAAGATTAGTCCACATAAACATGGCATATCTTGAAGGAAGTTACTGCATAAAGCAAGTTTCCTGTGGAGCGTGTTATACGTCACGCTTACTACATAGGTATCGAAGCAGCGACTTTGTACGACGCACGTTTTGTGTTCATAGTAATGCTAGACTTGTTGGCACCGCTGATCTGGCACCGCGTCGCCGTAGACTTAATTCGCATGAGAACGCAGAGGTGATGGTCCTGATGGAAGTTGATAGCACCTTAACTGGAACACACACACACACACACTCTCTCTCTCTCTCTCTCTCTCTCTCTCTCTCTCTGCAGCAACAGATAGTGGACGCATGTTACGAATATTTACGTATAATTTGAGAATATATTGCTCCTTTACATGGCCGTATTCAGAGGTGTCGTTCGGAGTTCATGGTCTGGTTTTTGCCACGCCCTCCCTTCCCTCCCGCCCGGCCTGCGCGCCCATTAAGGGAGAGTGGTGATGTAACTATTGTACAAGTGGATGATGATAAGCCTTCAATTACTAGTCAGGTCAGGTGAAGAAAGATTTCCTGCAAAAATTGCGGAATAAATATTGCGTCTTGCCCTCCGTCTGTGGCCTCGACGCCCTCCACACCATAGCGGCGTCAGGGTTGGAGAGGCGGCACGTGATACCTATAATTGTTGCTTTGTTTACGCCGTGTGTCCCGCCAGTGACTTTGCCTCATGAACTAATAAACGCTGTCTCGACTCCTCCTAAGGTGAAAGGACTCAACCAGCAACCAAGGTGAAGGCCTGCAAGAGACGCGTGTTGATGGGGTGCCGTGTGGGGCCGTGCATAGCATGGCAGGCTGGCGGGGCGCTCCTCCTGTAGTGTTTGTTTTATTGTAAGTGTGGGACTGAGGATTTGCCGGAGCGGAGAGGTCAGAGGGCAGCGCGGCAAACTCTTAGGATTTCACTTGCCAAGATTGGTATTGTTTTTATTATTGTTGTTGTTATTTTATTATTACTATCATCGTTACTATTATCACTGCTATTGTTGTTGTTGTTATTATTATTATTATTATTATTATTATTATTATTATTATTATTATTATTATTATTAATACCATTATTATCATTATCATTATTATTGTTGTAGCTATTGTTATTCTTATCATTATCATTATTTTTTGTTGTTATTGTTATTACTATTATCATTATTTTTGTTGCTGATGTTATAGTAGGAGTTGTCGTTTCATATTATTATTATTATTGTTATTATTATTATTTTTTTTATTATTATTGTTAATATTATCATTATCATCATTATTACTATTAATATAATCATAATAGTAATCATCATCGTCATTACTACTCATATCATATTTACGTTTCGTTCTTTTCATATTTGTATCTTATTTATGCATCTGTTCACCAGATTCGTTTATCTATTTATTCTCTTTACTTTCTTTTCTTTTCTTTTCAATTTCCTTACACCTTTATTTCAGGAAGCACCAGTTGAAGTGTCATGGCGAATGTGATGGTGTATACGGAACCCTCAGCTGCGACCATCATTAGTGAGTATCTGTGCTTCGTTGTGTTTTCCTTGCGTAGCGGCTCTCAATTAACACCCATTCTCCGTCACTCATTACCTCCCATTGTGCGTATATGGTCAGTGATGCTCTGTTGTTTGAAGGTGACGAGGGTGGAAGCGGTCACTCAGTGCTTGCCGCCTGATAAAGAAGGGAGGATGAAAGTGTGATGGAGTAAATGGATAAAAATAGACAGCAATGACCAAGAACTGCACGACGACCTTCATGAACCTGTTTCATCTCCTCCTCCTCCTCCTCCTCCCTCTCTCTCCTCCCCATCCTTTCTCCTCGTCATCCTTCTCCTCCCTCAGTTCCACCTCTATCTCCTTCCTTCCTTCCTTTCTTTTTGCTGGTTCCCTTCCTTCCTTCCTTTCTTCTTCGATTCTTCCCTAAATAGTGTTTTTTTATTTTATTTTATATTTTATTTTAACTACAGTAAAAATTATAAAACGACTACCATCACCACTTCCAACAGCAACAGTAACAAGAACACCGTCTATCCGTAATCAGGCTGAATTCACCTTTAACCCGTTCAGTTCTGAGACACATTTCTACCATATAGTTTGGATAAGATTAAACCATTTTATTTACTTTAGGAAGGGCCTATGGAGGTCAGAAGGTTAATGACCACAGTCTTTACTATTTTAATCCCCCACACAAGTTTCTGAAGCTGTATAAAATCGCCAAATACTAAGCAGAATGAATATGGAAATGTGTCACGGTACTAAAGGGGTTAAAGGCAGGAGGTACCCGAATATTGCCTTATTATGGAAATATAAATACAGATAACTAGTTCCTTACATCATTAATTTCATAACACGAGGAAAAAAATAAAGGAAGCTGCAAGAAAAAGACAAAAAGGGCTGTTAGATCTACAAGTGGCAGCCCCTGTATGAGATATATCTACCTATTTCAATCTAACATTAAAGACGTCTAACAGATCCCCTTTTATCTAATTAAACTTAAGTTAAGGTGGGTTAGATTGGTTTTGGGTTGGGCTGGCTTGGGTTGTATTGGGTTGGATCAGGTCAGGCTGATTTAAGTTAACATAACATATCCTACGCCTCTCTAAGGAACTTGTATTTTAAAAGCATCAGTCTCTTCAATACTTTTCATCCCTTGTATTCCTTTAATCACCACACCCTTTCAGTGGCAGTATTGGTTTCTTCAGCACAAGGTAATGATAGTAAGAGGAATGGTATACGTAATAGTAAGTCTCCAATTTTTGCATTATTCTGAGATCGTTTGCCCATGTAACTGTGAGGAAGGTCTAAAGTCTGTATTTTAAAAGTGGCCGCTGGGTCTCGGTCTGTAGAAGTAAGTTATTGTTCAAAACATAGTGTAGCTTATTGATGATATAATTCATTTAATGTGTATAATAATTATTTTCTGTTGGTCAATACAGTTATCTATTATTCATATCCACACAAATATTCGCTAATAAAATATTTAAAAAGATATTACTAGTTCACTATCATTATTAGTGTTGCCTTAAGAAATATTGGTATCGTATTAATATTATCAAAAGGATAGATTACTGTTTTCCTTAAGATATGACAACAGGCATTTTCGTCCCAGATCGAGACCCAGCGGCTAGTTTAGAATAGACTGTGTTTCATCTCTGGGCAGCTAAGTGAGCGAAACGGGGCTGTCTTCAACCACTCCCAGTTAGCACGCTGGAGATCTGCTTCGTGTTTCGTGTTAGTAGTAGTGTATTACTGTCGTCGTTGTTGTCGTTATCATCTTATCTTATTTTTTTTACTTGGGATAATAAAAAGTGACGTATAAGAAAACGAAAAATAAACCTCACTAAAGACTCCAGGCCCTAAAAGAAACAGTGAGGCCATGGTTTCAAAATTACCTGCAGAATTGGCTAGCTAGAAATGTCTTGTGTGATGGCCTTACTTGAATACACAGAAACCTGATATTCTGTATAGCATCATTTGTATCCGTAATGTTGACTTCGACTCTCTTAAAGACGAAAGAGACAGAGAATAAATCTTAATATACAGATAAGGTAAAGATGAGAGGAGGACACCTAAAGTTTATGGAAAGACACACACACACACACACACACACACACACACACACACACACACACACACACACACACACACACACACACACACACAGCGGCGGCCAGTGAAGGTTGCTGATGATAAGTAGAAAGTATAAGCTTTTGCAAGAACACTCCGCACCGACTTTACATGGATTCCCTCTCGCTCGTTTGTCTCTAAGGTCATCCTCAAGATTTCCACTTCCAAAACAAGCAACTGAGCAAAAACACACACACACACACACACACACACACACACACACACACACAGTTATTTATTTATCATGCCGACAAGGTAACAAGGAATATTATCGACTTATTTGTGTGTGTGTGTGTGTGTGTGTGTGTGTGTGTGTGTGTGTGTGTGTGTGTGTGTGTGAGTAATTGTAGTATTAGCACGGCTCCTCGTTTGGCATCTTTTAAATGCGTTCCTTCTTTTTTCTGCCGTGTCATCAAGTTCCCTTTTCGTGCGTACCTACAGACTGGCTTACTTTTTCCTCTCTCTCTCCTCTCTCTCTCTCTCTCTCTCTCTCTCTCTCTCTCTCTCTCTCTCTCTCTCTCTCTCTCTCTCTCTCTCTCTCGGTATTGTCAGAGAAAATATGTACACGAGAAAGGAAACGTGCGTACGTGAAGAAAATAACAACACCTCTTGAGTTAACTTTGGGTCTTGAAAGTAAGTAATCTGTTTCGCACCAGTCACTGTCTGGACTTAAGGTAAGCAAGTTTTCCCCGACGCACACGAGTCAAGCTGGTGAGTTTATACTTTTATTGTCTCATATATATATATATATATATATATATATATATATATATATATATATATATATATATATATATATATATATATATCGAACAGGACTTGAGGAACGTCTTAAAACTAACAGTAATTCTCGCTCTATAAAAACATAATTGACTTGTCAGCGCGTAAGTTACATTTAAAGACGTGAAGTTGATGGATGGCTCGGTTTCTCTGCCAATCCTTGCCTCGCCAGCGTTTCGGATGTGCCTTACTAGCAGGAAGGTGTCCGTGCGTGCATGGCGGGGCTCTGAGCTGAGGGCCACACACGGGCACTCTGCCTCCACTGCCACACACATTGAGGTTTACCTTTCGCCTTTTAGGGCATGCTAACATTCAGCTTGATGGAGGCGGCGGAGCCCAGCAGTACTTTTCGTCGAGCAGGAAGTCCACCTGCTGATGAGGGTGAGGTGAGAGCGCCACAGCGTCGCCGCCCCACCGCCGCCACTGCGTCGGGCGTGTGGCGCCGGACACTCGGGGCCGCCTCACCCCTCAGGGCGCGGCCACCTTGCCCCTTGTGCTCTGCCGCTCACCGTCTGTCCGCCCAAACAACAGCTTGGCCCCTAGAATGTTAATATGGTCAAAACAAACACGGTCTGCTGCTGAAGACACAAAGGGCGACAGGTGAACGGCGCTATGCCAAGACTTCCTAGCCTGCTTCGCTGACGCCGCGTGGCTAATGGTCCAAATAATTATGACCTTGACTCATAGCTGGCAGGTGTCATAGAAGATGGAGCACACAAGCAAAGCAAAAAAAAAAAAAAAAAAAAAGTTGTGCCGCCTTGATGTGATTGTGCTCCAGACTGACCCCACGATTCCACTCAAGTCCTTCCATCCCAGCACCTAACACACCCTGCACGGACGAACACACTGTATCGCACAATGTCACGCGATATCCGTAATGACCTCCTGAAGATATCATTCAATTATCCCTTTTATTATTCATCATTCATTTTTGCAAACTCCGCATTTTCTGCCTTACCGATCCGCACCCCTCCTCTCCTATGCCTGGGCCCTCCCTGCCGGCCCAACTCGAGGACAGGTAGCCACGCCGCCGCTACCTGTTGGCCTCAGGTAAACAGTGGATGGCGCCGGCCACAATAAATTCAACAGTTGGCTAAGACGAAGGTAATTACCAGACGTCTGAGTGGTGGGGTGGCGGGGGGAGGCGGGGCGCGGGGTGGAGGTGAAGGGGAAGAGGACAGAGGTGAAGGGGTGAGGAGGAGGAGGAGGCAGGGAGGAGTTTTCAGGTATAAGTTATAGTTTCCCGCGTGCTGGGTGGAGGCTGAGCAGGACGAGTTGCAGGGTGGAGGTGTAGGCTGTGAGGATGGAGGGTGGAGTGGTGGTGTGGCAAGGGATGCAGACAGCAGGAGATAAGCGCGAGGGGAAAAAGAAGAAAAAAAAAAAGACTACGAAAGAAAACGAGAAACAGGCTAAATGGGGTGAAAAGCATCGAAGAAGGGAAAGCGGTTTTGTGCATAATGCCGAAAAAAAAGAAAAAAAAAGAAAGACTACGCGACACTGAACGAAGAGAAAAGAGAGAAAAGAGAGAGAGAGAGACAGAGAGCTAGGGGGGGGGAGACTTATGGAGAGTGAGGACCAGAGAGGAGTAGGAGGAAAAGAGGAGGTGGGGGAGCGTGCGGCGGCCACCCACGAATGCACGACCAACCCTGACAACTCCCTCACCCCCCCCACCTGCCCCTCCAGCGCCCCCGCCCCTCCTTGCTGGCGCCGGGGATGGTAATAATGGCGCCAGACTGCCTTACTGGGATGCGACCTCCTCAGAGTCTCAAAGTCACACGGGAAGCAAGGTAATGCGGCGTGGGTGGCGCAGGTGACCACGCACCACGCAACACGCTGCTTGTTAGCCGCATGTGATGTCATTATGCAAGTCCCCACTCCTCCCCCGCCTCTCTCTCTCTCTCTCTCTCTCTCTCTCTCTCTCTCTAGTAATAATTTCAGATAACATAAATCATCCTCAATTTATCTTTTTGCACAGACGACCAATTTTCACACCTCCTCCTCTTACTGTCTCGTTACATTTTTCTCTCCTTCCTTTCCCTCCTTCCCTCCCAACTTCCCTACCGTCCCATGCCTCACACCTTTCCTCTCCCCTCCCTGCCTCCCTGCCTCCCTGCCTCCCTGCCTCCCTGCCTTTCCTGTCATTTATGCCTCAAAATAGTCTTTCATTCAAGCCTCTACATGCGTTCCTTTTTATTCCACTCTACTTAGTTTTTTTTCATATTCCTTTCATTCTTTATTCCTCAACTCGTCTTTCCTCTCACTACTCTCTCTTTCCTTTCGTTTCACTTACTCTAACCCTTTCATGCACTAATTCCTTTCACTATTCCTTCTTTTAACCGCCTTTAAACATTTACATTTTACTTTCTTATTTCACTCGTGCACATTTTCTTCTAACTTCACTCTCTAATCGTATATATGCTTTTCCTTTCATTGTTTACTTACTTTTACCGTTTTTCTGCACTAATCCCCTTATGTATGCCCTCCTCTAATTACTTTCAAACATCAACACCTTACTTTTTTTTTAATTCACTCTTACATTTTTTATTTTTATTTTTTCATACTCCTTTCATTCCTCTCCCTTACGATCTTCCACTCTCCGTACTATTCCTACTTCCTACTGCGTTGTTTTCTTCTACACTCCCCTTGACCTTCATTCATTGCCTCCCCCACCACCACCACCACCACCTCGTGCCCTTTCCATCCTGTACCTCCGCCCCTTCATCTCCTCGGCTGGCATATACATAGCGTTAATGAGTCGCAGATAGCACCAAGTGTCGTGAAGATAACCAGAGTAACCGAAGCAGTCGTATCTTTGAACGTAAGAGCAGGGAGCGCCTAACTGGAAAAGTCAGAGTTGAAGCGAGAAGAAGCACGGGGCATTGTGGGTGACCTGTAGTGACGTCACGAGTGCAAACAATTAGCCCGTGTCCGGTACATAATGGGAATACTTATTGAAAAAAGTGGATTATGTCAGCATCAGGAATAGATCGCATGTGAGGGTTATTTTTACAATGTCTGTGTGTGTGTGTGTGTGTGTGTGTGTGTGTGTGTGTGTGTGTGTGTGTGTGTGTGTTTGTCCGGTTTTTCGTGTTCCTTCTCTCTCTCTCTCTCTCTCTCTCTCTCTCTCTCTCTCTCTCTCTCTCTCTCTCTCTCTCTCTCTCTCTCTCTCTCATTTCTTAACAATACTATTATTATTAAGACATTCCTAACACACACACACACACACACACACACACACACACACACACACACACACGGCCCGGTAGCTCAGTGGTTAGAGCGCTGGCTTCACAAGCCAGAGGACCGGGGTTCGATTCCCCGGCCGGGTGGAGATATTTGGGTGTGTCTCCTTTCACGTGTAGCCCCTGTTCACCTAGCAGTGAGTAGGTACGGGATGTAAATCGAGGAGTTGTGACCTTGTTGTCCCGGTGTGTGGTGTGTGCCTGGTCTCAGGCCTATCCGAAGATCGGAAATAATGAGCTCTGAGCTCGTTCCGTAGGGTAACGTCTGGCTGTCTCGTCAGAGACTGCAGCAGATCAAACAGTGAAAACAGTGAATTACACACACACACACACACACACACAGCTGACCCCTTTACTTCTTTACCTATCATCCTTAACCCCCTCCATCCTCTTTCCATCAACCCCTATCCCTTTATTCCTTCCATCTTCCCCAACTTCCTGGTCCCCTCCTCCCCCACCAAGACGAGCACACATGTAACCTGCGAATTTGCATCTGTGCTGAGTCTTCGAGCGAGTTGATGGGCGGCCATTTCCCAGACAAGGCGAGGAACATGATGCGAAATAGCCTTGAAATGAACACTCTTTAGCTCCTCCGTGGAAAGCGACACGTGAAGACTGCCTGGGACCCACACACACACACACACACACACACACACACACACACACACACACACACACACACACACACACACACACACACACACACACACACACACACACACACACACACACACACACACACACACACACACACACACACACACACACACACACACACACACATGGAGTTATGCACGTTTTGGTTAATCATAGTTGTGGTCATGTAGTGTGTGTGTGTGTGTGTGTGTGTGTGTGTGTGTGTGTGTGTGTGTGTGTGTGTGTGTGTGTGTGTGTGTGTGTTATTCTTGTGAAAACATTATTGTATATCTTTCTTTTATTGTTTGGTCATTTTTTTCATTATTCTTTATTTGTCTATTTTTATTTATTTATTTATTTCCATTTATTTTCTTATTATCATTAGCTTTTGTGGGTACAGCCATATTCCTTAGTTTCTAAATGCATTCTGATCTAATGTCATCATCAGCTCCCTTCCTCTTCCATCCCAGTCTTAGTATTTTCTTAGGTTCGCAATACATTCCCTCCCCGGCGTGTGTCTTGCAGTGATCGAGGTGTAAATGAAGAGTGAGGCAGGGACGGAGACTCACTGGTTGGCGTCTGTCTTCCTCTCTCCGCCAGTCACGAGAGCAGCGATGTTTTGCCTTTGGGAGGGAAGTCGAGTGTCTGTGTATGAATTATGTATGACTGGCGCCGAGTGGAACTTTTTTCTATTATTTACACAAATGGAGGGAAGCCAAGAGCTGAATAAACGCAAGAACTGCCGCCTCTTGCCGCCCCATTACTGGCGAGGCTGGCGGGGATTCCCAAAGCAAGATGTATAATGTAATCTGAGAATCTTGTTTTCAAAGTGTCTGCGTCTCGAGACTACGAAAAATAAATGACATGGAGGAAATAATCTATTGGTTGACTCTCGTAAGAATGATTGGCAGAAAAAAGGCTTGGAGTGTGAAGCGTGTTTTGTGCCGCGGCTCCGTCCTGAAGAGGAATGCATGCAGTCATCGCGGCGGAGTGTTGGTGGCGGCGGGGACCACATGCAGGGATGCGGCGCCGCGCCAGGGATTAAGATACCTGATAGAGACAGTCATGGGGAAATCCAGTCATGGCGTGCGCTTACATGGTGTTGCATTCTTGCATGAGGACACTGCACAACCTCGATCCCTCATAAGCGGCTCCCTGTGTCCCCTTACGGACCCTAACCTCAAACGTCTGAGGCCTAACCTAAGCTAACCTCAACTATTTTTAACGGACTTCAGTAAACGTTATTAAGGTTTTAGTTTTTTCTTTTATTATTGTGGTAATATAACAAGAATGCCACATCACTGTAGAAACGAAAAAAAAGAATGACAATCCGATCTATCATCTCTGCCCGTTTTACGAAATATTCCTGATAAGAAGCTGAAGCGTTTGAGGATATACAAGTTGATACTTTAATTCGTATTCTCAAACGCCTTGGTGTATAATCTCTTCCACTTCTAGCAAAGTTTTAAAGAAGGTTTTTATTGCTGTATTTTGTCTGGCAGAGAGACCAACTCAGGAAAATAAATACAATACCCCTAAAATAATAAAGAAAATTGCGCTCACAATGTCATTCCATAAATGAAATAGAACGAGAAAGAGAAGTGCATACTGTAGTCAAATTTTTGAGATGTCTTGCATAACAGTGTAACTAAAATCAGATACTCCTCTTCTGAAACAGCAGAAAAAAAAAAGAAAAGAAAGAGAGAGAGAGAGAGAGAGAGAGAGAGAGAGAGAGAGAGAGAGAGAGAGAGAGAGAGAGAGAGAGAGAGAGAGAGAGAGAGAGAAACGTCACATGATTTTGGACACAGTTTAACAAGAAATCTGCCTCATTCTTGGGATCAAAACACCGAGAGGGGCCGAGCAATCATTTGAGCGGCCTTTGACAACAATCCTGTCGCGACAACACACCGTTTAAGAGTACGGGGATGTGTGGCTGTGTGTGGCGGCTCCCTCGGGATGAATTCATATGCGAGACAGCCTTGGGTTGAGGAATGGCCGGCGGGAGCAGGGCTGGCACCAGGCACATGATTCTGACTTATTGCGTGCTGACCAACCATTAAGCACCGACTGATGCTAATGTGACCTTGGCATGAATTCCAATCAGGTGCTGTTTACCTTGGTCACCCCGCGTGTGCTTTTTTTTCCCCTTTTTTTTTTCTTTTTCTTTCATTCTTCTCCTCTCTCGGTTGGCATGTTTCTGAATTAAGATTTTATATATTTTTTTTTTTTTGTTTTCTTGATCTTATTCGTCCTTTTTTTCCTTTCTTTTTCTTTTTTTTTCTTTTGGTTTTCTGGGACAAGACGGGATATCCTCTTACTTGTACGAATTTTTCTATGCATTTTCTTATTTACTTAATCATTTATCTATTTCTACTCTTGCTTGTTTTAAAGGGTGCCTTGTGTGCATGATGGTAGTGCGAGAAATATAAGGCTCCACTGTCATGAACAGTCAATAAATGCACCACCGCTGTTCATTATCTAATTGTCAAGTATGTCCACGTGAATTTGTCCACTGCCTGTGTCTCCTTCGTGTCTCTATTAACCCCTTCAGTACTGGGACACATTTTTACCTTGAGATTTATGTACGATAAGGCCATTTTACTGATATTAGGAAGGGTCTATGGAGGTTAGAAGATTAATAGCCACAGTCTTCACTATTTTAATCCCAACAAAAATTTCTGAAGCTGTATTTAACGATCAAATAGTAAGTAAAATGAATATGAAAACGCGTCATTGTACTTAAGGGGTTAACCTCTTTAGTACCATGACACGTTTTAATATTTATTCTGCTTACTATTTCGTGATTTTATACTGCTTTAAAAACTTATGTGGGGATTAAAACAATGAAGACTCTGGCTATTAATCTTCTGACCTCCATAGATCCTTCCTAAAATCAATATAATCGTCTAATTATAACCAAAACTCATGGTAAAAATGCGCCCCAGTACTGAAGGGGTTCATAAAGCAACACAAGCGGTCAATGCAAATCAGGTAACGGTCGCCAGTGCTGTTCTCAGTCTGTTAGTTTGCTGGATCTTTGAATTTCTTGTGACAAACTTGAGTTTCATGATTGTTGTTGTTGCATATGAATCTGAAACTCTCTCGGACCTGCAAGGGAACTGGCAAGTAAGTGGTTCCTTTCCCTTGGCCAGTTTTCCCTTCTACCATGAAAAAAAGGTATGATAAGCCTATAATACGAGATGAGTGTTTTTCTTTCTTTTTATGAAAGTTATTAGCTAATATCATAAAAAGAATAAATAGATATGAATGAATGAAAGAATGAAAAGGGAGAGGACACTGAATCTTACCAATCCAACAAAAGAAATAATGATCATGAAAGATTTGTTTTTTCATGACCATGCATAAATTCTGCTGCACCACTTTTGTTGTTGTTGTTGTTGTTGTTGTTGTTGTTGTTGTTGTTGTTGTTGTTGTTGTTATTTTTGTAGTTGTTGTTTTTTGTAGTTTTTTGTTGTTGTTACTGCTGATGCTGTTATAGTAGTAGTAGTAGTAGTAGTAGTAGTAGTAGTAGTAGTAATGTTGTTATTGTTGTTGTTGTTGTTGTTATTGTTCCTCTTCTTCTATTCTTCTTGTTCTAATTTGGGAGGACAGTTTAACTCTACACAGATTTCGAAGTCAGAGAAAACGACAAACTTCGTGATTACAACAGAAAGCGACTGAGATGTGAGTCTATGGCGGTATCATTAACAGTGCTTGGCCTCCAGACCAGCTCGTCTCACCCAACTTATTCGGCGCCGATGTGAATGAGCGGAATACAGTTTCATGTTGTGTGCGCAGCGTAAGATTTTTCCTGCTAGTGTTGCGTTGTTGCCTTGCGTTATTTATTCATTGCGAAGTGGTATCTGAAGTCATAGGTGTCCACGTGACTTGTGTTACGAGCAGGTGAGTGTGTGTGTGTGTGTGTGTGTGTGTGTGTGTGTGTGTGTGTGTGTGTGTGTGTGTGTGTGTGTGTGTTGCGTCATTTCAGTGCTAATGCATGTTACTCGTTACACCATTATTTGTATTGTAATGTAATGTTTGTATTGTTTTCCTTTCCTGTCTTCTTTCGTTTTTTTTTTTTTTTTTTCTTTTTCCAATTTTTTTCATGTTTGTTGTGCGTTATTGTTGTTCTTTTCTTATTGTTATTTTTCTTAGTATCGTTGTTGTTGCTGCTTCTTCCTCTTCTCCTTTACCTTCTCCTTTCCCTCATTATCACCACCACTGTATTCCTTCTTCTCATCATTAGCATCCCCATCATCGTCACCATTTATCTCCTCCTCTTCATCATCATCACCACCCTTTCCCATTACACCAGTGCATCCCAACCTAGAGCTCACAAACACCCAGGGGTTCACAAGATTTCCAGAGGAAGCTACTAAAATGGCTTATCTAATAATATTCTTTGCAGTACCATTGCATATTGAGTTAATGTCAGTCACTGATTTAACATTCTGCTTGATATCAGATTACTGGGAGTTCGAGTTGATGGTCTTATAGCTCAGGGGGTTCATAACGAGAAAAAGATTGGGAACTTCTGCCTGACACCAATCTCTCCAAACACCTATGCATGCAACAAGGTCAAAAGTTACAACCTGGTTTAGTTGACCTTTCAGACACATTTTCTGTCTTGAGAGGCGATACAGTTTTCTTTTACATCAGCAGGACAGTTGCGGCAAATGAAGGACCCGATTGACGTATGTTTTGTTTTACTTTAAGGATTCACAGAAAAAAAAAAAAAAAAAAAAAAAAGAAAACCCATGAATTATACAGCCCTGAGTAAGCAAACTTTATGGGGAAAAAAAATGTGTGTGTGTGTGTGTGTGTGTGTAGCCACCGCCGCCGCCAAATATACCAAAGCGGGAGACAATTTGAAATCAGCGTGTGAAATTTATGCATTCTCGTGTATATCTCTCGGGTTTTCGACTTGCTGTTCTGAATGGAGGGTTAGGTCACAATTATTTCAGAGAGAGAGAGAGAGAGAGAGAGAGAGAGATATCCGGGACAGGCTTCGAAGGTCAAAATAATCCCGCCAGAGGAGAGCTGTTCTTCAGACAACCGAATGGCGCGTGTCGAATGAGAGAGAGAGAGAGAGAGAGAGAGAGAGAGTACACCCTTCCGCCTCAAGATAAACACTATGAAATACAGCATTACAAAAGATGTGTGTAGGTTAAGAGCGGGGCGCGAGCAGAGAGAGCCAGTTTCTTCTTGAGTGGGATGGGACGGCACTGCGCGCGTGTATATGTGTGTGTGTGTGTGTCCAGCTGTCCATGTCTGCGGGAAAGCTCTTGAGTTCCGTGGAGTGGTGTGTTGTGCGTATCAGAGAGAGAGAGAGAGAGAGAGAGAGAGAGAGAGAGAGAGATGTAAGTAGTTTATTTGGCTTAATTATCTAACGCTTGGTAAGTTTATTTGGTTTGTGATTGCCTGGATAGTAAAGACTCCTTCGTTTATTTGTTTTCCGCTCTGACTCAAATTAAGGCGGGACTTGAAAACTATACAATAAGATGCTGCGTGAGTGTGGTGGTGCGTCGCGATGGATTGACGGTTAGGGCGGTGGCAATACACACCAATTCACTCTTTAGGAAAGCTCTGAAAATTGTCGACAGAACTTCCCGACACCGTGTTTTGTTCTGCTATTTAGTGTTTGGACAGTATGTGTGTGTGTGTGTGTGTGTGTGTGTGTGTGTGTGTGTGTGTGTCCTATAGGATGTTAAGACTATAAAACATCACATAATATATAAAGATAAGTATTAAGCATGTCAATCGTTCTGTTAGTTTATCAAATACCGTCTAAGGAATTATTTGAGAAGTGAAGTTTTGATGTATCACTGTTTCTCAAAATCAACATAGACGAAATTTTGTGAAGTGACTGATACAGCCACACGAGGGCGAGGCCTCAGTACATTTTGGCGGGGAACACGTCAGCAGCGGTGTGTCGGGGCGGCGGACACTCCTTGTCCCGGTGCGAGTTGAATGGCTGGAAAAAAATGTCACGCAGAATATAAGCGCGTCTGAAGAGGTGTCTCATTTGCATAATATTTCAACTTATTTGCGCACTTTTACTTGCAGCGAGGCAATGTGACAAATGCATGGCAAGCACCGAAAGGCGCCGCGGCGACGGTGGTCCAGCAGAGGAGCGGCCGCGACGTAAACAGTGAAGAGGCGGCCTGATAAAGGGAACACTGATATTCACGTGACCACCCTGGTGTGAGACTGCTTATGTCTGTTTATTTGGTTTTGGAGACAAAGTGCTTGACAGCCTTGCCGCTCAGTGAGTGCAGACGTAGCGCTACACAAAGGGTGCTCTCCAGTGACAATGTTTAACCCATGTTGAAAGCGACGTCCTTGTCTCTGTATAGTTTTATCCTTTCCCTGCTCAGATCAACATCAGCGTATCGACCCAAATAACTGTTCCACCCCGTGAGGCTTGTGGGTGTCCAGCAAACACAATCTAATGCGTTACAGCAGAACGTCATGTAGCGGATGCGTCTCCCATCACACCTAACGGATCCACGCAGGTGGTTCCTATTCTGCGCAACAAATGAGGTGCCGCCGTGCACATGGTAAACCTCCGGCGCCACACAAAGCGGAGGAGCGAAGCGACATCACCGCCATGGCGAGATGACCAAAACAATTGCCTCTCAAATATCATGAATCAAGAAGCAGTCTTTCGGTTTTCTGTCAATTTTCTTTTGGACAAGGCCAAACATGAGTCCGGAGCCGGTGCCAAGCAAGGCGACGCAGCGCCTCGACCTACTGTACACTGTGGGGGATGCCGCCTCACTGACGGGGACGCGCACTGGAGTGTAAACAGACGGGGACGTGTCACTCATCCCAACATGGATTCAAGTGTACCTGGGAAGACGCGAGATCCGCTCTCACTCCCCAAGGGGAAAGAGTGAGGAGTAGGACAACGTTTGACGGCGCTCAGCACTCAGCTCGGGTGCGGTTGAGACGCAGCGCAATGCATAGTCAGGAGCGGCGGCATGCAGGTGTGGGTGGGTCGCCTTACCTTCACGCTGACATCATCCTGAGAAATAGACACACGCCCTCATCCATGTCTTCACCGCATCCGCCGTTCCCGCCCGTGGTGGGAGGCGACGCGGTGAGCTGCCCCACCACCGCCTCACAGTCCTCGCCCCAACTTTCACATCGCCAAGACAACGCCATTGATTTAATAGAGACGTGTTTTATGGGTGAAGGAGCTGCCACGGCTATACCTACTTTAATCAGTCATCCAGTCAGGAAGCAGACATCCACCCCCGGCCCTCTCCCCGTCTCTCTCTCTCTCTCTCTCTCTCTCTCTCTCTCTCTCTCTCTCTCTCTCTCTCTCTCTCTCCACAGCTTCCATTACAGCTCTTCTAATAAGTTATTGGGTCCTCTTTTTTACGACTTTCATTGGATTCGATTACGCTCGAGACAAACTCTTCGTCTCTTCGTTCCTCTTTCGTTCTGGCGAGGCGGTGGCGGTGGCATTGGCGGCTGGCGGCGGGGGGAGGCCGGGTCGAGAGTGGCGGCGGTCGGTGCGAAGACACTGACCCGCCGCCGCCTCGACCCAAGCTCTTCTGCGTCGTCAGAGAGAGAGAGAGAGAGAGAGAGAGAGAGAGAGAGAGAGAGAGAGTGCTTATGGAAGTCCTTAGGTCCTATTTATTCATGCTCATTCACTAACACCTCAGCTGCCCGTCGCTCCTGCAGACACTTGATTCTATAGTTCTGTGGACTCCGCCAGCGCGTATGGGGTCCTGCAGAGGTCTTCATTATCTCCCTCCGTCAGGGTCTGCGGCAGCGGGATGAGGCATCCAAGTGTGCCCTTCCCTTGCCGTCATTATCTGGAAGGAGATGACGCATTATTACCTTGGATTAGTGGTGATGATATTTTCGCATCCTGCCGCTGCTCTGTCGCCTCTCGTGCAGGCGTACCCGCCCTCAGGTGTCCCGCGCCTTCCCTCGGGACTCTCATGGCTCGCCGGCCGGGCAGTGACACGCAGACGGCTAGACGCACCGCCTCTTGTCTCCACTAAAAAGTGCAAATAAACATTTTTTACTTCCACCAGTCTAAGCGAGAGTTTGTTTAAAAGACGCACCTCTCCCGCTTACCTCTCACGAGTTGCAAAATTTAATGACTTTATTCATTACCCCAACAGTCTTGCATCATTTGTGTTGATCTCATCTTTCGTGAGGCAACTGGCGGATAGCTCAGGGGGGAAACTATACCATATCACCGTCTACCTTTCCTCTCTCTCTCTCTCTCTCTCTCTCTCTCTCTCTCTCTCTCTCTCTCTCTCTCTCTCTCTCTCTCTCGCCAGCGGCAGTGGCTGTCTGTCCCCCGCGGCCCTGTGTGGCTGACCTGAGAGGTGGAGAAAAGAGACAAACGATTTTTTTTATTTTCTTATTTTCTGCGGTGAATTATTGACATTGAGCTTCACGGGAGAGGTCAACAGAAGGCCGTCAGGGGAGGGTGGCAGGAAGAAGAGGGGAGATGGGTAGGGAGGCGAGGGGACGGGTGTCAGGAAGGCGGGTTGAGGTGTGGGGTGCGTGGTGACGACAAGGGAAAGAAGAGGAAGGAGAGAGAGAGAGAGGCGGTGGTGAGAGAGTAACGCTGGCTTCATTTCCTCATCCTTACCACACTTAATTCTCGGGAAAACCTCTCCACTACACCACCACCACCACCACCACCACCACCTCCACTTCTATTACTATCATCCTATATAGCAGTTTACTTGTCTGTTTTTCCATTTATCTACATGTTTGTCTATCTTATTCGTCAGTATGTTTATCTGTATCTATTTTTTTTCTTTATGCAAGAGGGAGACCTGCCAAGTGCAACAAAAAAAAAAAAGAGTCCCACTGAAACTGAAGGTTCCTCAAAAGATTTTAAAGGAATTAGCCCCAAAAAATATGGACAAATGTCTTGAAACCTCTCTCTTATCCCCTTCAGTACCATGACGCGTTTTCATATTAATTTTGCTTTCTATTCGGTGATTTTATCCAGCTTCAGAAACTCATGTATGGGATTAAAATATTGAAGACTCTAGCCATTAAACTTTTAAGCTCCATAGACCATTCCTGATGTTAATAAAATCGTCTAATCACACCCAAAACTCAAGGTAAAAATGCATCCCAGTACTGAAGGCTTAAAGGAAGTCAAGTCGTAGGAAGATGGAAATATAGAAGCAGGCAGGGAGTTCGAGAGTTTACCAGAGGAAGGTATGAATGATGAAGAGTACTGGTTAACTCTTGTGTTAGAGAGTTGGACAGAATAGGGATGAGAGGAAGAAGAAAATTCGAGTGTTTATTTATTAACGTTTTATTTACTTTTTCATTTTAGAAGTGTATTTGTGTATCTCTAATAACCAAAATATGCAAGCGTCAGATAACTAGATAAGTAAGTGAACAAATATTGATTACTAAATACATAAAAATTGATAGAGGGTGATGTTACAGAAAGCGATTTAAAAAGAAAAGTCACGAGAAGCCACTCGAGTCGCCAAACTAGTGAGTAAACTTGTCAATAGATGGGAGTGCTACGTGTCTGCCACATGAAGATGGCGGTGTAAGTAGCATCTCAAGAGACACCCGTAAGAGGTCAAACACGAAATAAAGGAAGGAAGATAGAAAGAAATGAAAGAGGAAGAAGGAAACGAAAAAAAAGGAGGAAGGGAAGAAGAAAAAGAGGAAAAAAAGAAAGATAAAAAAATGAAGAAAAGTCAAAAGTAAAAGAAATAAAGGAATAAGAAAAGAAGACAGCAGAAGAAAAGAAACGAAAGGTAGACAGCATAAATGAGGGAGGAAGAATACAAACCTGAAAGCAAGGAACAAGATTACAATAAGCCGTTATAGCTTGACAGATAAGAAGGACTCAAAAACATTGCTCAGTGGAGACGAGTAAAAGTCAGTCAGGGGTCGAATGTCACTGTCGCGGGAGATCTTTTTCTTTCTTGCTGAGAGTTTACAGTGTCGAAATGTGGATGGATCTCAAAGGTGTGTGTGTGTGTGTGTGTGTGTGTGTGTGTGTGTGTGTGTGTGTGTGTTAGTGACAGGTGTTAGTGAAAATGTTAATTGTAATACCGTTTTGCGACGTCACATTAAAAGAGATATATAAAGAACAGTCTTGGAGTGTGGCAGGTGTGGATGTGAGCACTGCAGATGTGTAGCAGGTGTGGGGGATAAAATCAAGTACCAACACGTAGATATATGATACACAAATACACATATCAATAATTTTATTTATCAGAGAGAGAGAGAGAGAGAGAGAGAGAGAGAGAGAGAGACACACACACACACACACACACACACACACACACACACACACACACACACACACACACACACACACACACACACACACACACACACACACACACACACACACACACACACACAAACAAACAAACTCATACATACACACAAAGATCGAGGTACACTGAGAGAAATGCAAAAAAAAGAGAGAGAGAGAGAGAGAGAGAGAGAGAGAGAGAGAGAGAGAGAGAGAGAGAGAGAGAGAGAAAACATATGAAGAAAAAAATGGACACATATTTTATCTCTTCAGCACAATATTCGTAATTCCGTATTGAGCGCGTGGCCAACATATTCAGGCGACGAGGAAAGTTCTCCATGCCTCCAAATATTGTGGTGATGTTCAGAGGGAGCTTGGGGAGGAAGGAGGGGGAGACCACAGTCCTTCCCTGATTGCGGTGGGCCTTGTGAAATTGTGCGAGGAGGAGGAGGAGGAGGAGGAGGAGGAGGAGGAGGAGCAGGAAGGAGAGGAGGTGAAAATAAGGGAAGTAAAAGAAACGTATAACAAAGAAAAGTAGGTATGAAAAGGAGGAAGATTAGAATGAAAAGTAAAAGGAGGAGGAGGAGGAAGAGGTGGAAGAAGAAGAAGAAGAAGAAGAATAGGAATAGGTGAAAATAAGGCAAGGAAAAGAAACATAACAAAGGAAAGTGGGTATGAAAAGGAGCAGGCTTATAATGAAAAGTAAAAGGAGAAGAAGGAGGAGGAGGAGGTGGAAGAAGAAGAAGAAGAAGAAGAAGAAGAAGAAGAAGAAGTGAAAATAAGGAAATTAAAAGAAACAGATAACAAAGAAAAGTAGATATGAAAAGGAGCAGGCTTAGAATGAAAAAAATAGGAGGAGGAGTAGAGCAATGAGAAGATGGAAAGGGAGAAAGGAAACAAGTAACATACAATCAAGAAGGTAGCATAGAAGAAATAGATAAGGAAGAATTATAATGAACACCAGAAAGAAAAGAGGGGAGGACAGTAAGAAAGATAGAAAGACGGTGAGAAAAGGAGGAAGAAGAAAAATGAGAGGAGAAGAGGGAAAGAGAATGAGAAAAAAGGAAAAAGAAGGAAAGGGAGAGGAGGAAAGAGAAAGACAATGAGAAAAGGAGGAAAAAGAAAAAGGAGAAAAGGAGAGGGAAAGAAGATGAGAAAAGGAGGAAAAGAAGAAAAAGGAGAGAAGGGAAAGACGATGAGAAAAGGAGGAAAAGAAGAAAAAGGAGAGGAGGAAAAGGAAAGAAGATGAGAAAAGGAGGAAAAAGAAGAAAAATGAGAGGAGGAAAGGAAAGAGAATGAGAAAAAGATGAAAGAGAAGGAAAAGGAGAGAAGGAGAGAAAAAGATGAGAAAAGGAGGATAGAAAAGTAGAGGGAGAGGAGGAGAGGAAAAGAGGAAGATAAGAAGGAAAATGAGAGGAGGAAAGGGAAAGAGAATGAGAAAAAGAGTAAAGAGAGTGAAAGAGAATGACAAACAAACCAAGGAGGAGGAATAATAAAAGTAAGAAAAACACAAAAGAAATTACCATAAATAAGACAAACATAGGAATAATAAACAAGAAGAAATCAACGTCGAGAAAATAGACAACCCTGTATCAAAAGAAAACGAAATGAGAGAAATGATGATGCTGATGATGATGATGCGGATGATAATGATGATGATGATGATGTGTGGCGTAGCGTCGAGGCGGTGGTGGCAGACTGGCCCCGTGACACCTGATATACATACATACGGTCGTCATTCACACGCTAAGCTGGGGTCGCGTCCTCTACATTGCCTTTGCTTCACCCATCTCGTAGCACGGCGGAGGAAGTCAGCGGGCAGCGTTCACCTCCACACACCGAAATAAGAAAAATAAAAAGGTAGAATTGGCAAGAGGGAACATCAGGCAAAATAAAGGAATAAAGGGGAAAAAAAACATCGATTAAAAGATAAAAAGAATAGAAAAAAATAGGAAAATAATATAAAAGACAAGGAGAATAACAAGCAAGCATCAATAACTCTGTGAGGCTTTTATTCTCAAACTCTTCTGTGCTTCACTTCCACTGTTTCAGAAGGCTTTATTTAAATTTATGCGAGTTTTTACAAGGTGTTTTTACGGTTCAAGAGGCAGAGTGACAAGGTTTCTTCTACACTATTAACTGAAGAAACACTCATGAAAACTCCGCTAATCATTTTTGTCGCCCTTGAAAATTTCGGTGGTGAGAGAGCAGAGCGTTTTCAAGAGTTTTTTATGGTTCTATTGACAGATTAACAAGATTTCCACACTATGAACTGTAGAAACGCTCATGACAACTCCGCTAATCATCTTTGTGGCCTTGGAAAATAGTGAGAGAGCAAAGCGTTTCTGAATATCGACCTAACATTCACTCCTGCTGACTCGTCCCTCTCTAACTCTTGGCTTGTATTCTGAAATGCATTGTTTTCTCATAAGGAATATTCTTCAAGGCCACAGATATTGCAGATAAGGCTCTCATGGATGTTTATCTCATTAATAATGTTTAATCCTTATTTATCACTACTAGAATCACGAAAACAACCTTGGAAACCCTGCCTGACTCTGAAACACTCTGTTGTCTCATAAGGATTATTTTCAAAGGCTACAAAAATTATAAATCATCTTCTTATTGGTGTTTCTGTCACTGATTATACAGAATCCTTGTTTAACTATCACTGGAAGCATGAAAACACTCTCAAATACCTTTTGAAAGTAGGAACGATTACATTTCGAAGCGTGGAAAAATACTAATGTGAACCTAAAGCATATGACAGACAATGATGTGAAAGGAGCGAAAAGGCGTCACCTAATATGCAGGTAAAGTTTCCTGTGTCACGCTGACTCTCCTGAGACTTGCCATAATTATTTTGACCCGAGGTTGACGCGACAAACGATCCACGGTTAAAAAATCACGCAAAATCACAGAATTATACATCACATACGCCATTTTTTTACAGCCAGGACAAGGTGGGGAAGGTCATCACTGTGCCACATATAGAACCTTCCGAGTTCACGGTTAAGAAAATCACGCAAAATCACAAATACATCACATACGCGAATTTTACAGCCAGGACAAGGTGGGGAGGTCATCACTGTGCCACATATAGAACCTTCCGAGTCCGTGTTGGCGTGAATCTCTTAATGAATGTTACCAGTTGAGCAGTTGACCTTCTAACGCTTACAATTGTTCGTTAATCGTCAGAGCAGTGGAGGAAAAAAAATAAAATGGAAGAGAAATAAGAGAAGGGAAGGTTAATCGTTTAGTCCTTTCTAGTGTAAGTAAGTGCAACAAAGAAGAGAATTATTAGGCAAAGTGAAGGAAAGGGATGTGAAAATTACAAGTTATTTGGAGGAAAAAAAAAAAAGAGGAATTTTGACTTAATTGTTTTGGATGAGAGGAAATATAGGTAGGCAAATATGGTATACACACACACACACACACACACACACACACACACACACACACACACACACACACACACACACACACACACACACACACACACACACACACACACACACACACACACACACACACACA
>NC_059273.1:16630589-16638089 GCF_017591435.1 Portunus trituberculatus
GACGAAATTCCACACGTATCTGTCTCGTAATTCTGTGTCATCAGTCTGACCGTCCTGCCAGTGATGCGTGTTCGTGCAGCGCCTCCCTACGCCCTCAGAGCGCGGCGCCTTGCCACGCCTCCAGCACCCTGCAGGTAACAGGTAGCAAAGGTGTTCCAGGTGAGAGGAGGTGGTCGTAGTGGTCACGTAGATGCAAAGTAGCGAGAATACATATTTGCAGGGCTATTCACCGTCTCTCCGTCCCTTACCTCACGTCCCGCCTCTACCCTTCTCTTTTATCACCCATTTCCACACGTCTCTTCTTACTCCTCGTCCCTCCGCCCCACTACAGACCCTTACTCCTCTTACTCTTCTTCTTTCCCATCCTCCCTCTCCTCTGACACCTTGCCTCTCTCTCTCTCTCTCTCTCTCTCTCTCTCTCTCTCTCTCTCTCTCTCTCTCTCTCTCCGGTAATCTAATCTGTCTCATAACACTTTCCTTCAATCTTAAACGTAGTCTTATCGAATTTCCCTCCCTCGTTCTCAACCTTCACAAACTTTCAGACCATCCATCACTACCACTACCACCTCCTGACCATCCCTTCTCCACCTCCTCCACCCCTCTGTCCATCCTTCCTCTTGTGCCTTCCCTCCCTCACTCCTCTCCCTCTCTCCTTCTCTCCTTCCCTCCCCTGCCCGCCGCCCTCCCGATGCCACACCGCTACGCAAACAGTCACTGCTCGACCCCTAACAGCTTCGATGCATAAAAGTCACACTCACCGCGTTTTCAAATATACGTAAAAATGAACGAGCGGCAAGGCGGGAGGGTATGGCTCTCTCTCTCTCTCTCTCTCTCTCTCTCTCTCTCTCTCTCTCTCTCTGAAGTGACAGGGGTTAATTCTTTTCCTTTTTCTTTCCTGTTTTTTGTTCCTTTCCTGTTTTTCTTTGTTAGTTTTTTTTCTTTTATTTCTTTTTTGCATTTTGTTATGTGTTTGTTGGCCAGTCTGCTTTGTCTTTTAGTGCCAGTATGTCTGTATCTCTCTCTCTCTCTCTCTCTCTCTCTCTCTCTCTCTCTCTCTCTCTCTCTCTCTCTCTCTCTCTCTCTCTCTCTCTTTCCTCGCCAAAAAATATATCTTTTTCCCGAAGGACACCACGAGAGATCTCCATTACACATATCTGCTACCTTTACTCAGGCATTCTTTCTTGCTACACTAATCCCACCCGTTTTCTTTTTTAGTACAAATGACGGTGAGGTGGCGGCGGCGGCGGCGTAGCGGAGGAGGGGGAGGAGGAGGTGCGTGTGTCGGCAGAGTCAAGGGGAGCTTTCAAGTAATATTTTTTTCGTAAACGTTGCGACGAATCAGAGCGAGCGGCCAAGCGAGGAGGGTGGAGGCAGCCAATATCCGGAAAGACTGCAGGGCTAGGGTGATGACAGGCCGCCCGTGGGAGGTGGTGGGGCGGAGAGAGAGAGAGAGAGAGAGAGAGAGAGAGAGAGAGAGAGGAGAGGATAATACTGGTAAACTAAAATTTCTTCGTAATAGTTTTAAGATTGTTTTGTTTTGTTTTTCTGCTTTTTTTTACACCTGTTCTTTTCCTTTCTTCCTTCATAGCTTTCTACTTTCTCTCCTCCATTCCCTTCTTGTCTTTCTTTCCTTTCCTTTATTCCTTAACATCTCTGTTTTCCTTTTGTCTTATTCCTTTCCTCACCTTCCTACTTTTTTTTATTTCTTTCATTACCTTTCCTTCGTACTTCTTTCCTTTCATGTCCTTCTCTACTTCTTCCCGTCCTTCATTTTTTTCCCTTTCTTTCCTTCCTTCCTTCCGGCTTCCTTTCTTTTCTACCCTTTCCCTCATCCTTTCTTCCTCTCCCATCCTTGTCCAGTCCATCCTTCCTTCCCTTCCCTTCCTTCCTTCCCTCGTAATGTACTTTTGATTACAGTAAAACACAAAAGATGAGAAAAAAATAGCGTAAGAAGAAAAGACATAACTACTTCAGCTTACTTTTCTTCTTATTTGGTTTTGTTTCTCTTTTTGTGTTGCTTTGTTTTGTGAGTTCGAGGCATCGGGGCGCCCCAGAACCCACCCAGACTCATTTGGGCATAAATTATATGATACGAAAAGCTGGGAGGGGAAAAAAAACAACAGCTTCTCTTTTTTTTTTTTTTTTATCTAATCGGAACGTAGCTCAAATTTCACTCTCTTCTTTTCTCTCGTCTCATCTCTCTCTCTCTCTCTCTCTCTCTCTCTCTCTCTCTCTCTCTCTCTCTCTCTCTCTCTCTCTCTCTCTCTCTCTCTCTCTCTCTCTCTCTCTCTCTCTCTCTCTCTCTCTCTCTCTCTCTCTCTCGTTCGTCTTTTCGTCTCGTCTTTCCTCTATTTTTCGTTGCTTCCTTATTAAATATTCTCTCGCTCTTTCTTCACCTGTCGCCTTTTCATCTTCTTCCTCATCTTGCCTCTTTCCTCCTTCTTTCCTTCCTTTCCTGCTTTCATTCCTTCCTTCCTTCGTTCCTTTTGTTTGTCTTTTCATTTCTTCATCCTCAAAATATTAATTACTTCATTTGATTATATTTTTGTTGTTGTTGTTGTTGTTGTTGTTGTTGTTTTCTTTTATTTCATTTTCTCCTCTCATCCTCTCTCTTCCCCTCTCCTCTCCTCCTTTTCCTCCTCTTCCTCTTTTTCCTCCTCCTGCTCAACATAATCACCATCATCATCATCATCATCATGTTCTTCTCATTATTATTATTATCCTCTTTCTTCTCCTTCTTCTTCTTCTTCTTCTTCTTCTTCTTCTTCTCCTTCTCCTTCTCCTTCTTCTTCTTCTTCTTCTTATTATTATTATTATTATTATTATTATTATTATTTACATTACCATTATTGCGCTTTCTCTTCTTTTCAGTCTTCTCGTTTTCTTGATCCTCCTGCTCCTCCTCCTCCTCCTGCTCCTTCTCCTCCTCCTGCTCCTCCTCCTCCTCCTGCTCCTGCTCCTGTTCTTCCTGTTCCTCTTCGTCCTCCTCCTGTTCCTCCAGTTCTTTCTCCTCCTGCTCCTGCTCCTGCTCCTCCTCCTCCTCCTCCTCCTCCTCCTCCCCTTGCTTCTCCTCTTCCTATTCCTCTTCCTTCTCTTCCTTCTCTTTTTCGTCCTCCTGCTCCTCGGTCTCGTCCTCCTCCTCCTCCTGCTCCTTCTGCTCCTTCTCTTCCTCTTCCTGCTCCTCTTCCTCCTCTTCTTCCTCTTCCTTCTCCTCCCCTTGCTTCTCCTCTTCCTATTCCTCTTCCTTCTCTTCCTTCTCTTTTTCGTCCTCCTGCTCCTCGGTCTCGTCCTCCTCCTCCTCCTGCTCCTTCTGCTCCTTCTCTTCCTCTTCCTGCTCCTCTTCCTCCTCTTCTTCCTCTTCCTTCTCCTCCTTCTCCTCTTCCTTCTCCTCCTTCTCCTCTTCGTCCTCCTCCTGCTCCTCGGTCTCGTCCTCTTCGTCCTCCTCGTTGCCTCGCCTTGTATTGTAATCAGGTGTTTGTCTTTCTCTCCATTGTTTTGATGATGAGTCGTTTTATTTGTCTTCCAGTGACTGACATCGATTTGAAAAGATGATTAGATTTCTCTTCTCTGCTTCTTATTTTACTCTTTTTTTTCTCTCTCTCTCTCTCTATTTTTTTTTTTTTTTCTTTAACTGGTCTGTGTCTGAGTCCAGATCCTTCCCGGTGGATGAACACACACACACACACACACACACACACACACACACACACACACACACACACACACTCGAGCACAATCTTAGGACGTGTGTGTGTGTGTGTGTGTGTGTGTGTGTGTGTGTGTGTGTGTAGTGTGTGTAGTAATAGCAGTAGTAGAAGCAACAGCAACATTATTAGTAACAGTAGTAGTAGCAGTAGTAAGAAAAAGAGGAGGAGGAGGAGGAGGAGGAGGAGGAGGAGGAGGAGGAGGAGGAGGAGGAGCAAGAGGAGTAGTAACAGTAACAGCAGTACCAGTAAGTAACACACGCAACAGTGCCATCAGTACCGTCACACTTATCTCTATTATCACTGACACTTACTGAAACATTCAATACTGATAAGCACTAAAAGCAGGAAAACGCGCACTCAAACACACATACACACACACACACACACACACACACACACACACACACATCATTGTGTTAGTCCCCCCCCCTGTACATTTTCAGTGTAATTTTTTACATTGCCTAACTAATAAACCGTTTATTATTATTATTATTATTATTATTATTACACACACACACACGACTATCGAATCCATGTCATGTTTCTGAATTAGCATCTCCGTTTCACTCATTCATTTTCTACGGTCGTCATGAGTCAATAGACAAATTCAACAGTGATCCAAAACTCTCCTTACGAGTCTTCACGTGGGTGGGCCTCCTCGTGCGCAGACGTTAGTGAAGTCAATAGCATTTATCAGCGTAACTTATTCTTAACTCTATCACGCGGCTTCAGTTTTTTTTTTTTTTTTTTTCTTTGGTTTGATATCTGTAGAGGATTTTGACAAGAGTACAGAGATGATTAGACAGATTCTAGTAGTTTTTCTCTTTTTTTGCTATTGTTATCACTATAATCACTGGAATACTCTTAGAAATATCAATAACTAAAATTTCTTGAGGCTACAGCGATATTTGATCAGATTCCAGTGGATGTTTTTAAATATTTGACGTTAAAATCTTGCTATTAATATTATTGGAATCATGAAAGCACTCTTTGAAATATCTTCCACTAGATCTTGTAGAATAATTTGTCAAGATCTATTGAGCATTTTTCCATTAGTGATGCATAGTTCTTACTAAACTATCACTAGAATTCTCACAACTTCCACGAGACAATGTTAAAAGTCGTGGAGATAAAATGACGGAAATGACAGTCCCAAGTTTGAGTACCGTAACACTTGCCTCACTTTGACTGACGCAACACCACGCTGCTCTATCTACTGTCCTGTGTCTGATGGAGTGTCGGGTCATTAGGAACCCTCAACTCATTACTGTAAGGCCACTGAAAGTCCCATAACGCTGCCGTGTCTCGTGGGAGCCGTGAGTGACATCAGACACTTGAAGTACCGTCCTATCTGGTTGCGGAAGGAGACACACTAACCTCCAACCGCTAAACGAGGAGAGATTCACATGTAGAACACAGATACCTTTGTCCTGCACCACGAACTCTGGCTAATGATGATTACGAATGCTTACACTGACATAGAGATGCTACAGCCACATGCACTATACGCCTTTTTTTTTTTTTTTTTCTTCTATGGAATCACGTAAACCAACGATGACTACGAATATTTCAACTGATACAACTTTACATTTGGAATTATGTATCTTCATTATATAAAGATACATTAATCCTTATATACAGCTCAATAAAGAGTGATATCGGTGAACTGCACCATCACATGCACTAACTGTTTAATTATAAGTATAAAGCGAGTCAGTTGTGAAACTATAATGTACACACCCGTATTGAATTTAATGGGTTCTCACAAGGACTATCAAAGACCAGACATAATTACTCGGATTCCAACAGTTTTTGTTTTATTTATTCTATCTTTTCTCAGAGACGATCCAGAATAACTGTAAAAAGATAAATAATACTAAATAGAAATAAAAGACACGCTTAAGATCCCCAATACCTCTCACCACAATCCCCGCGATACGATACTGACCTGTACAAGAATACGGAATGGCATCACTAACGAGGACAACGTGTTAGCCGCGCATTCTAGCGGAAGCCCTGCATTGTGTGCCCTTCCGAGCCCTCCCTTGCCAACACCACCACAGCAACCGTTTCGCAATGTTCACCGGGCGCTTCGAACCTGACGAAACAACCCCAGCCAGATGTGCCAACCCTCCCGCATCACCACCCGTTGCTTGAAACATTACGCAAGGTACCGGAACTACCCTGGGTCAACTTTACTAGCCAAATGTAACTGAGAATGAAGAGAGAGAGAGAGAGAGAGAGAGAGAGAGAGAGAGAGAGAAGCGTAACAAGGGGACTGCTAGAAACTAATAATTGACGTGCAGTCCCACACAAAGCTCATGAGTGTCTAAAACTTACCACAGACATCATCATTCACACTCCATCCTCTTGAAACTCCTGCCATGCTATTCAGTGCCGCCTCCTCCCTACACAGTGGCGCCAAGGTTGAGTCTTGCGGCGGTTTCACATCCCTCTCTAACCTGTATTTTGAAACGCTTTGGACTCATATGGACCGTTTTCTAAGGATATGTAGATAATTTTCACTGTTTTTTTCTTACTAATGTTGTAGGATTCTTGCTAAACTATCACTAGAGTCACGAAAACACTCTTAAAATCCTCAGTACCTCCTACAACAGTTACGAAAACACTTAAAATCCTTAGTTCCTCCTACAACAGTCACGAAAACACTCTTAAAAATCCTTAGTTCCTCCTACAACAGTCACGGAAATACTCTTAAAATCCTTAGTACCTCCTGTAAGTCTCGAAAACACTCTTAAAATCCTTAGTTCCTCCTATAACAGTCACGAATACTCTTAAAATCCTTAGTTCCTCCTACAACAGTCACGGAAATACTCTAAAAAATCCTCAGTACCTCCTACGACAACCTGTTTAAAGGCCATAATCTGAAATACATCTGCGCTGCATCTTCATTACTTTCAAAAGGCTCTAGTTGAAGTGACACGGTTTTTTAAGATGTTTTTTGTATTTTTAGCGGTAGATTAACAAGATTTCTACATTGTAAAGAGAAGAAACAGGCATGAGAATGAGGCTTATCATCTCTGTGGCCTTGGAGAAACGGCCATGTGAAAGAGCAAAGGTTTTTTTTAATAAGGGCCTCAAAGAGATGATAAGACTGGAAAGGTTTGAGAATACGGAAACAGTAGTAAGTGTCGGCGGTGAGCAGGATGACCAGATAGTGACGATAATGGTTCATGACTCAAATGACGCTTGTGGTGTTGGTGGTGATAAACGAGGTGGTGATAATGACGCTGGCGGTGATGGTGGTGATAATGGTGGTGACTGAAGGTGGACGAGTTAATAGTGGTGAGACTAATGATGGAGAAGAGTTTGTTCTTAATCTCATCTTCCTCTCTCTCTCTCTCTCTCTCTCTCTCTCTCTCTCTCTCTCTATATATATATATATATATATATATATATATATATATATATATATATATATATATATATATATATATATATATATCTGTTTTCTCCCTCTTTC
Source organism: Portunus trituberculatus (assembly GCF_017591435.1). Taxonomy (NCBI): domain Eukaryota; kingdom Metazoa; phylum Arthropoda; class Malacostraca; order Decapoda; family Portunidae; genus Portunus; species Portunus trituberculatus. Next base: position 16,637,781 of record NC_059273.1, read on the forward strand.
TCCTCCGTCCCCATACAAACACTTTACCTCTCCTTCCCTCCCTCTCCCTCTCCTCAGAAGGACCGACAGGATCCCCTCTCTCTCTTCTTCTCTACTTCCCTCCCCCCTCCCTCCCTCCTTTCCTTATTCCTTCCCTCTTTTTCTACGCCTTTCGTTTCCTCTCTCTCTCTCTCTCTCTCTCTCTCTCTCTCTGTTTTACGCATTCAGTTTGTTGTTGTTGTTGTTGTTGTTGTTGTTGTTGTTGTACTGTTTTCTTTGTATTTATTCTTTTTTGTATGTACAATTATGTCTTGTTCATATCAATACTTT